>NW_009607780.1:0-24060 GCF_000690535.1 Cariama cristata
TGGAAAGCAGGTCCCCACAGCCTCTTTTGAACCTTTTCTCTCTCATCCCCCCCACATCCTTGCCAAACGGCACATGTGACCACATTTTCTAGCCTCCTCCGTCAATAGGAGGCTTCAAACGTAACGTTACCAAATCGCCTGCTGCGAGTGATGAGAATAAACAGATGGAAGCTGTGGCCTGTGGAGGAGAATCAGGGTTTCTCCTCTTCTGACTACCCGTCAGGCCTCCTCGTTCTGGGGGGGAAACGGGAGGAGAGGTGACTGGAATAGTGCAGACCTCTGACGTTGCCCAGACCCTCCGTGCCACGGGAGGTGTACCCTTACCTCACCGTCTTCTGGCTGCATACACCTGGGCTTGGGAGGGATGCTCTGAAGGTGTGACGTGATCTGGGTATTTCTTTTGGCAGCATCAGAAATACCCACTTGAGCGATGCGGCTGCCAGCTTTTCCCCGTGGCTTTCTCTGACCGATGGAGAGACCAAACCCCCGCAGGCTCCCGACTTCGGCCCCGCGGGCTGTGCGTGGTGAACCTGGGACAGCGTTTCAGTCTATTGCTGTCTCCGACCCTTCCCATCGGTGCTTGGCTCTGAATTTTTTACAGGGGCTACTAGAGGCGATGGCAACGGCGGGTACTGAGGCCCAGCTGTTAGCGTTGCGTATTGCCGAGGAGCCGGCCGGGAGCGCGGTGCTTGGATCTCCGTCCAAGACGAAGAGTTCGGTTCGCTGTTGCTGTTCATTGCGCTTGGGGTGTGGCTAGTCTTGGAGGTGGGGTGGTTGAAACCAGAGATGTTTTGTGAAAATGCATTGTATTAGGCAATGTGAGGAAACCTAAGTGGAGGATCCCTCCTCAGTTTCTGTTTATCAGAAGAAAATTAAATAAAGGAGTAGCTCAAAGGCTCTAAACTACATTTATCCTTCTCCTGTTCCTTGTCCTCCAGCACAGCTACTTCTCTATAAATATTTAGCTTTTATTCCGTGAAGAAGAATAATAGTTCTGTAATGATGTTGTAGAGCAATACTATATATCTTACAGTCACTGCAAGAGTGAACTTTTGTTGATAGAGATCGTAATTTCTCAGCCCTATTCTTGTTAACAAGGGGTAGAGGATAAATTTTCCTCCTTCCCCCCCCCCCCCCCCCCCCCCCCCATTTTTTTTTCCCCTGCTTTTCTTTTGTATTGGCATTTCTGAATTCTGGACTGATACTTCCTTTTCTGTAAGATTATGGGGATCTTCAGCAGTTTTACTAAATGAATTTAAGACACTTTAAATGCAGTTTTTAAAGAGGTCAAAAATGGTGCTGTGTGCATTCAACTTGAAATTACTATATATTACCTTCAAAGGTTTGTGATACACAATGTTAAAAGTTTATTTCCTTACAACAGTTCTTTCAAATCATGAGAATAACAGTCTAGGCTCTCCATTGGTTTGAGAAACTGTGATTTTAAATAGATATTCTTCTTTAAATAAAGAACCAGAAATTAATAGGAAATGCACTGGGAGACTTACAAACCTGTGTGCTCACTTGAGCTATATCACTGGTTTTCAAAAGTTGGGTCACAGCAGAGAGTTTTCATATGGACTACGATTCGACTCTTACAGAGAGCCACTAGATTTTCTGAGATTGTTTGCCTTTTCTGTATGCCGAGCACTTAACTTCCTTTTTGGGACAAGAGCTAGACACATCTTTCCAGAGAATAACCCTTATAAGATTGGTTTTTGAGACCAGAATTTACTTCCACAATTTTGTAGACGTTTGTTGCAAATACACAATGGTGCTATCCAGATGACACAGCTATATTGTAAAAGTCGTATATCGTCAGCATCCCTTCCTATTATCTTCAGTAAAAGTTTTTCTGATTGTCTGAATGTCTCAACAAAATAGCCACCAGTTTTCATTTAAAACCGCCTGGCAGAGAAATGTTTCCGTCTGTAACACCCCCATGCCAATCTGTAGCCTCCCCTGGAAGTGAAGCTGAGCTGTGTTGCAAGCTTGGCTACCTTCGATCTGCAGCTGGATGGATGCGTGCTGTCTCCTGGCGTGTTGAAAGCTCGGCTACCTTCGATCCGCAGCTGGATGGATGCGTGCTGTCTCCTGGATCCGAAGGGCTCAAGCGGGTGCAGCATTTCTCTCCTGTTCTGGATGTCCTGATAGTTAGCAATAAATGTTTCTAAAACAGGACTTGTAATTTTCCTTTCCGGCACTCCTCATAGTAGAAAAATATAGGAAGAATAATTGGTTAAAGTACTGTGTTCTTCACATGATAATCATAAAATTGTGGATCCAGGGGGATGTGAGGTGTTTCTGTGCGTAGACTGTATGGATTTCAAGAGAAGTGAAAGAGATTATGGTCCTCGGTAAAGAGGCTGTGTCCGTCTCCTCCGGCTCTGTATCTCTCCATCTTCCTGAGCCCTGTTTCCACATCGGAGCTAAAAGCCTTCTTGTGAACCCTCTCTGCCCGTTCCTGCTGGCATCAGCACGTACGGCAGCGTGCCAGCCGGTGAGCAGGACCACGGGCAACATGATGCTTCTGCTGCCTGCACTGGAGAATGTCAGAAATGAAACCACCTGCTTGTCTGTCTCCCAGAACTTGCTCTATCTGTCAGTTTGTTTGCCCGCTGAGTTTCCTTCAGCAGTCTGGGGCTAACGGAGCTTGTCACACCCTTCGCATGAAGGCATGCAACTTGTCCTGGCCAGCGTGACCCGGTATACCTGGTCAGTGGCAGAGGCCTCGTCTTCCCCTCGCCCTCCCGATGTCAGATTTCAAACGGCTGCGTGTGGTGTTTGTGGAAGGGGAACATTCTGCTACGCTATGACCTGTGGGATACCTTGGAGCAAAGTGTTGAGTAGTTAGGGCTTTTGTGAAGGTTCCTCCTTTTGCTTTTTTAATCGACAGGTGTACCTTGGCATGAGCAACACTCTAACGTTAGCTGATTGCCTTGAGATTACCTTTACACCCAAAGATGGGTTTTGCATTCCAGGGGCCGTGTCACTAGGTACTCCTGAGAGCGTATCCGCGTATCTGTGCCTTCGTGCGGTGAAGTGTGGTCCCGGGCTGGCATGTGGCACTGAAGACTCGAATCCACATAAGCACTTGGATGCTTACCTGGCACTAAGTAGAAACGGAGGCACCTTGAGTGGAGTCCACGAAATCTTTCTGTAATGGAGCACCTGAGAAGCTGCGTGTTCCTCTGTGTCCAGGGCATGAAGGACCTGAGCGTGTGAGTGCCTTGGCTGCTGAAACGCTTGCTGTCTGTCTTACACCTCAGCCTGTCTGGGAGTCACAAACTACGTAGTCATATGCTTTCAAGGACCTGGTGCTAGTACAGTACCTCTGTAACGTGTATCGATACTCAGTGGTGTTGGCACAGCGATGGCCACTTTCCTAACGTGTAGGGGACTGGCAGCGTTACTGCTTCCAGCTGCCTTAGCTGTAACAGCCTGATGCTTAGGAAGAGGTTACCTAAGCCCAGTACGCTTACCAGCCTGAAGAAATTGTGTCCTAGACAAGTACCATTACGTTACAACTTAGTGGAGATCATTTGGCTCCCCACACACAAAAGAATGAGAAGTTTATGGGCGCAGGAGCCTAACTCAATGTCAAGCCCAATAGGAAGAGCTCTCCGTGCAGAGGAGCTGTCTTGCTCTCGTGCTGCATGCTCCTGCTGACCTGGGGCTGTCAATGTAGCCTTTTTAAAAAGAGTCAGAGAAGTTGAAGATATCGAGAGCTCTGGGAGTAGGAAGCAAGTCCTCCTCCCACCCAGCTGAATGGTCTTGTCTTGGGGCTTCAGAGCTTTGCCTTTTTGTTCCTCTGTGGTTGGGAGACGTTCACCTTCCTGCGTGCCGCACCTCTGGCAGCAGCAGGGAGAGCGGTCTGTTGAGTACGTCGGGCTTTACCATGGTGGACTCGTCTCTCATCCATTCTGGTTTCCCTGTTTCACGCTGACTCTGCCAGATTTTGTGGATATCTCTGAAGAGTGTAGTCTCTAGCAACGCTTTTAATTGGAGTTTGGCCTTAGAGACCCAAGCTTCTGCTGCTCCTGTATGAGCAAACGTTTGCACAGGACGGTGGTAGAATGTACCATCGCCTCCTCTGCAGGCTAGTTCACATTGGAGGCTTTTTTTCCTGTTTTACATGGTAGATACTCCTGTAGCAGGAAGGGAAGAGGTTTGTGTTGAGTGGCTGACGTTTAGCCCGAAGTCCAGATCTTGTCCTACAGGTGACTCTGATGTGACTAACAAATTGTGGGGAAGTGTGAGAGGGAAAGTTTTCAGTGAGGCTGAAGAGAAAAACCATCATTTGCAAAAAGGGGGGGTGGGGGGCGGAATTTAAAGGAAAAATGGTTTAAAGCGTACATTCAAACACTAGATAGCCTGAGACAACTATATTGTTTGTGGGTATAAGGTGCCTTAAAGTGAAACAACCTCAGTTAATGTACAGCAAATTTCAATCACAGACAAATTGCATAACTATGTGTGTAGTTAAGCTGAAGTTTACTTGTTTGCGGTTGTGTGCCTGATCCCATGGGGTTAGTGAAGTCCTAAGTGCAAACCACGGCCGCTGTGAATGCAGCTAGCTGGCTTCCAGTTCTGTTCTCCCGCGGACTCGCGCAGCCCAACAGGACCGTCCATTGGGACGGCCAAAGTACTCTTCTCCACCCTTGGTGGAACAGTAGCTTATCAAAGGGGGAACAGCTGTAAATCAACCCGAGACGAATTTTGGCCAGAAATTAGAAGAAGGTTCCTAGTTACTATGGCAGTCATTTTCTGGAGTAAATTTAGGTGGAGACAAAAGCTCTTACTACCCTTCTGGTGGGATTTAACAAGACTGTGAAAGAGATTGTTTGCCGAGGTAGTGGCAATAGTAGGAAACTTAACTCAGAGACACAGGACGTTCTTCATAGTTTTGTAACTCTAATTGAGTACCTTCGGTAGAGAGGCTAGCAGGTATTTGAAACCTTCCCAGATCTTAAGAGAGTTATTTCAAGATTTTTCATGGGAGTGGCAGTTAATAATTAGAGAGAAGTTGATCCTAACACCCTATTTTGACCATCTAGTGTGGTATGCAAACTTGATTTTAATAGGATTCACATCTCTAGAATCAACAGGGATATTGGAGCTGCTCCCTTTTCAGGGCTGCCAAATCCTGAAGTCACTTGCAGTTGGTGAGAATCTCCCTTTCAGAGATTGCAGAATAACCCCTATATAATTTCCTGTGTGCATCTGGAAGCTTCCAGCCTGAACCGCTAGCTGCCTAACTGGGAAGATCAACAGACTGGCCAGGAGGCATGTGCTCTTAACCAGTTTCCTGGAGACTGTTTCCCTCCCCATTTCTAATGCTCGGATCACACCTAACATTGTCAGAAAACATTGAATACAGCTCAAAACACAGTGGCAGCTGCTGCCACCCTTATTTTGTATAGTACTTATGGGCAAAATAAGGAAGTAGGGTTCCAAGACCACCTTAGCCTGAATGCTGTAAAACCCCTGCTGATAATTGCCCTTCCGTAAACAGTAGGGAAGGGAGAGGTAGGATCATTCTTCATCCCTTCTGTTGAAACTGGGCCACTTTGCAGAAATAAATGCAAGAGTCAAGGGGACATGATGAGGAAGTCTGTCTTTATCCTATCTTTAGGATAAAGGATCGAAAGCCTATCTTTAGTCCTACTGAGAAGACAAAGGAGGCATCAAGAGTTCTGGGAACTGGTCGTGCATGTGGCTCCAAGGAATTAAAGGATAAAATAGATAAGCAATATCAAGTCCCCCTCCTCTGGTGGTTTAAGCCCCAAGAATCACCCCGACAGACTGTTCTAGTGCTGCCTCGTGCCTCTCCCTGGCAGTGCCAACTCTGACCCTGACATTTGAGTGCACAAATCCATGGTGAAAGGATTTTATTCCTGGAGGACTGCGGGAGTCTGGAGAGGGTCTAGTCCAACCTCCTACTCGGAGCAGGGCCACGTACAGCCGGTTGCCCAGGATGGGGGTGCAGACGGCTTTTGAGTATCTCCAAGGGTAGAGACTCCACAACCTTTTCCAGTGTTCAGCCACCCTCACAGTAAAACGTGTTTCCTGATGTTCAGATGGCACCTCCTGTGTGTCACTTTGTGTCCGTTCCCTCTGGGCAATGTCACTGGGCATCTCTGGGAAGAGTTTGGCTCTGTCTTCTTTACTCCTCCCCATGTGGATCTATACACATTGTTGAGATCCCCAGGAGCCTTTTCTTCTCCAGGCTGAACTCTCCCCACTCTCTCAGCCTTTCCTTGTGTGATGTGCTCCGGTCCCTTAACTCACTTTGTGGCTCCTTGCTGCACTCGCTCCAGTATGTCCATGTCTTCCTTGTACTGAGGAGACCAGAACTAGACTTAGCATCCAGATGTAGCTTCACCAGTGCTGAAGCAGAGAGGAAAGATCTTTTCCAATGCAGCCCAGGATGGTGTTGGCCACCTTTGCTGCAGGGGCACGTTGCTGGCTCATGCTCAACTTGATGTTGACCAGGAATCCTTCAGTTCCTTCTCTGCAGAGCTTCTTTCCAGTTGGTTGGCCCCCAGCATGTACTGGTGCATGAGATTATTCCTCTCTTCGTGCAGAACTTGGCATGTCCCTTTGTTGAATGTTTTAAAGCTTAAGAGGGAGACCGGTATCTAATGTGTTCTCAGATCAGTCTGAATCATTCATGGGGAGGACTGCTTGTAGTCACTGGTTCCAGCCTCTTTCTCTTTGCTGTCCAAGGCCCTCGCTTAGAGAGGGAGAGAGAGAACTGAACGGTGCGGAAGCTATCGTTGCCTTTTGGCCAAAGGACACATCAGAGAAAATTCAACAGCATTTGAGGCTTCAAGTTTTCCCCCTCTGAAAGGGCAGATGTGGCCAGAAAGGTGTCTTGATCAAAGGAGACAACTGCGGTGACCTCAGTTTTCATGACTGTCAGGGAATTTCTGAGAATTGATAGTGATTTTTAAGCAGGAAGGTGGACTGAGTAGTCCAAGGAGACTGCTATATACAGTCAAAATGTGTTCACAACTGCCCACAGTCATGCGGTAAGGCAATTATGAGGCAGTCATTGACTGTTCTACTGGGGGGCCATCTCACCGCCAAGGCGGGAGCAGGAGACTGTCAGCAGACAATATCAGATTCATAGGAATTTCCTCAAAAGCTATAGAAGAGCAGGAGGTGATAGGGGAATGTCCCTGCCATGTTCTAGATTTGGGCTTCAGATGGGCATAGGTTGACGTTTTGGGAGGTCTGAGGTGCAAGCCTTTGTCCAGAGCTCTTTTCTGGCCCCAGTTTCAGTGGTTTTATTGAAATGCACAGGGCATTATTTCTGTGCATGTGTCTTCCCACATGATTCTTCACTTGGTACAAGAAGCCTCCAAAGCTTCACGCCCGGCTTTGTCTGACACTGTGCTAACACTTTCTGACTGAGAAGTCTGGGAGTCTACAAATTTATGGGCATTGTCTGTGCCCTGCAGAAGGGTGAAGACAAAGACTGGGTGAAAGAACATGATCCTTGGGTAGGAACTTCTCAAACTACAGAGTTGTTACAAACCCAGGACTTAAGAGGAATTATGCAGAAGAGACCTCTTCTCCAGAGAGGGAGGGTACCCTCCCGTTGGTGGTTTTCTGGAAAATAGCAGAGGGAGAACAACATTAGGAGAGATTTGAAATTCTCAGTCTTGTCAATGCTCTTTTATTTCTGAAGACTCATGTGGCGAATTTTTTGCATCATTGGATACAGGAAAGCAACTAACAAAGATGTAGCGTGCTTCCTTCTTCAACTTCTTTGAGACTTGAACTTAATACCTGAAGAAAAGGCTATTTAAAAATACTGCTGCCCTTGTATTCAGGCTTGTTGGGATGCAGGCATTATTGAAGGTGGAAAATGACAGAACTGAACTTTTATTTTTGGTTGCCAATAGTTAGAGCCAGTTATAATTTCTGGCCAATTTTACCTTCTCCTTTGCTCTGCCCACTGGTGCCCGCTGCATTTATCTTCTCCCCCTGGGCGTCCCAGTTTTAATTAATAGATGCTGGCGTGCAATTACATTTTTGGGGAAAAAACTTGAGTGCCTACAGTTTGACTCTAATTCCCAGGGGTGATAAAACATATAAGAAAATCTTATGTAATCAGTTACAAACACAGCGTGGTTTCATTCTGCTGTTTGGAAATACTTGCATATAATTTACAATTACTGGAATGATTTACACCTGATGAGGGCTGTGTGATTTACCCCAGTCAGATCCATATATTAGATCCCTAAGGATGCAGATAGCTTATCAGATCTCTGCATCTGTTAAGAATTACAATTGTTTTGTCCCTTCTTTTATACTTCACAGATATGGTAAAATATTATGGTGTTGCCTAGTTTTGGAATCTAGGCGGTACATGTTAGTCAGAGTTATTTTTGGTTTTCCCGACAAACGGCAGAAAAGAATACCACTATCAGTTTGCTTTAATAGTTACTTAGGTAAGGCGATTTGCACAATGCGATAGGATAGCATTGTAATTCTTTGAACTTATAACTGAAGTAATCATCCTCAAAATCTGATTGCATATCAGATACCTATGTCCAGAGAGAGTTTTAAACAAGAAAGCCATGTTCCAAATATATTTTCTGGCACTGTTAGAGAGGCAAGAAAAGCTAGTTGCAATTTTCAGGATAATGACACACCCAGAACCATTCACACACTTCCACTTCAGAGGCATGAAGAGACGTGGCGTGATGAATAGCTGTTTCCAGACAGTTCTAGATTGAACTAGAACATCGATTTTGGTGCTCGTTTCTGAGTTTGTTCACAGCAGGTGTGTCTTATTTTCTGTGTCAGGACTTTGTGCACTTTGCTTATAATAAGCGTTGTTAGTACTATTGAAGATAGGGGAGCGTGTCTGTCTGTGTATGTTTTTTTCAGATATCTGTAATAAAAATGGGTAATGTTTGAAATCTCCTAATTTTTTGGTCTGTCGTTGTTAGTGCTATTGAAGATAGGGGAGCGTGTCTGTCTATGTTTTTTTCAGATATCTGTAATAAAAATGGGTAATGTTTGAAATCTCCTAATTTTTTGGTCTGTCTTCCCTCTATTAAGCCCTGTTGGAATCACTGAAGATCACTGTATGCCTTGAGAGTTGCTTTTTGATCAGGGGTGAACCCAGCAGAGCTACCCTTTTTAGTGATGGTGGTGGTGGATCTAGCAAATTAACTGTTTCAAATTTTGAGGATCTGGGGTGTAACGAAAGATTAATTTTCTCTGTACTTTGGGCTTTAGATAAACACCAAATTCTAGTTTAAATGGTGGTTTAAATGCCTTGCATCAAAATACAGTTACTTACTTTAAGGTCCTTATTGAGGGTTATTTTTTTAAACTTCATTATGTGAAATGTATTAGGACATTGCTCATGAATGGAACACAGCCCAACCACGCTATTTTAATGTAAGTACTGTTATATTGCAGAGAAAAAGTCTATTACTCTTCTAGCAAGAAACAGAGCGCTCTGTTTGTTCTGAAAATTGCTAATGGAAGTCTTCACACGCTTGAACGACCTAAGTGTGAAGTGTCTTCTCGAGTGTTTCTCTTGGTTACCAATACTGTATACTCGGAATTGATCAAAGAAAGAAATTGTGTACCCAAAAGTCTGTCTACATATTATACTAGCAGGTCTAATAAAACATGCTACATTTTTTTTACAAACCTAGTTTGGCCTGTGAGCCCACCAGGCATTACAAATTTCATAGCCACTGCTGATGAAGGTTTTGTCTACATTTTTTGTAAAATATATATTAATTCTGAAGTCTTTGAATATACTGTGAAGGCTTCAAAATGATACAAATAAACTGGGATTTTGTAATATTTATATTGATACATCATTCTCTTTCCAGATATTTAGCAAACCTACAGTCGTATACTATACAAACAATCCAAAGATTTAACTATGGGCTATTTGCATCAGCATGTGTTAATCATGTGGAAGTATTCTACAGATCAAATGATTAGTAATAGGACTTTTGAGAGAAATGACAATGAAGCAGTTTATGTAACAAAAGGCCATTTTGGAACTGGATGTTTGAATATGCTTAGTTGTGTTTTGAGCCATGATTTGTTAGTAAAATTGTTTTCTTTTGACAATTTCATTGGTCTGGGAAAAAGCATCAAGACTTGCGTAAAACCAGACGTAGTAGCTGTCTGAGCTTTCTAATATCTTTTCTTTACGCAATTTCTTTAGCACTTGCATGGACTAAAAAAGCAGTCAGAGTAATTTTTCATTTATATTCATTATTCTCTAGGTTTTTAATTAGCCTTTCATATGAATTTATTTTCAAAATGAAGTCATTGCACTTTTGCATATTTGCAGTATTAACTTTAGAATCATTTTGACATTTGACATCAGGAGAATAAATTTTGTACTGATTACATGAAATTGCACAGATGTGGATGAAAACATAATGTGAAAGCTTGAGCGGTGAAAGGACATGAACAATCTATGAGTATTTTAGATACTTTAGGTGATAAGTCTCCTTGGTACTGTTATTTATTGCAAAAATTTTGACATTGCATGACAAACTTCAGCTATGCAGTTTAATGTTCTGCTGGCTGTGTGTTTTTAGCTATAGATGTAGAACAGGAGGGCAGCGGGTTGCTGGAGTGCGTGGTGCGTGAGGCTCGGCAGTTCAGAAGAAAGGGGAGAATTTATGAGAACTCTAGATCATCCTAGTTTAACTCTATTGATTTTGGCCCTGGATGCCACCTGCAAAGTATCAGGGTAATGGGTTTGCACTTTATGGATGAGAATTAGAGGAGATTTTCTATGTGTATATGTGCTTGTGCCTAAGAATATGGAACCAGGCTGTACGGAAATATGTACAAGTTGTTTTATGGACTTTAATTGCAACATTATGTTGCTTAGCATCGCTTGAACTATGCAGAGTGCATCGGTGAAATTTGATCAGGAGCTGAAAATTGGGAACAATTTTGCCTGCAGTTGTATCATGGGGACAGGTGACCCAGCTGAAGAAGGTGCTGCCACGGACCAGCACAACCTTGTCCTGCTGCGGTCCTGTGCCTCCGCTGACTTTGGTGGACTTTGGTGAATCTCTGCCTCGGAACAAGTGTCACTGGAAGCACCTCTGTTACCTGGAGTGAGACTGCAGTGGTGGGGAGACTGTTTAGATGGGGTACGTCCTGTAAGTCTTGTGTTTTGCAGAAAGCAGCACGTTTATCTCAAATGCGTTCAGTGACTGTTCAGTTACTGCCCAAGCTTCACGTAGAAAGTAAACTTCAGAAAAGTGAAACCCAGGCATGGCTACCTACCCTTCTGCAAAAAAACCCCATTTATCACTGTTCAAAAGTGTATGTGGATTTTTTTAAATTACTTTGTGTTCTGTATACCTCTAATTTCCTGCAGTCTTAATTGCATATTTTGTTTTCCTTTGTTTTCTCCAAAAAACTGCTTTTCAATGCACACCTAGAAAGGAACTGTGTTCACTCAGAGGTAGAGATTGCAGAGTTACATGAATTGATTCTGATAGAGTATGTGTAAAAAGTGTGTAAATTCCTTTGAGATTAAATGCACAGTACATTATTCTTATAATTCAGAGCAAAATTAGGTATTGATTTTTTAATGAGAAATCTATTCTAAGAATATTGAACCTCACTAACATATTATGATTCTTGTATGTTGTGTTTTTAGATGATTTGATATTGATGGTAGTTTTTAAACTTAAAAGCTGTCACATTTATAAGCAAAATCTCTTCATAATTTATTTTGCAAATTTTTTTGTAAAACTACATTAGCTTAAAGCAAAATGTCCTCCGTTAAAAAAGTCTTTTTCAAACACTTACAGCACTCACCATAAAATGACTTTGAGCAGGAACTGTTTGGACTGGACTGACCAGTTCAGGGAATCAGCAGTGAGTTTGCAGGCTTGTTCACCTGTAACATCCCTTTTTCTGGTGGGGATATTTCAGGTTCTAAGCTTGTCCCTGTCTGCCCAGGTTTAAATGGTCCGTATGGAAAAGGAGCTGGGGAGTTCTAGTTACATGGCAGATGAGAGAGTGCACCCTCTTTCATCCAACCAAGGTGATCTGGTTCGTTCTTTCCTGGTATTTATCCTGTATGGGATCAAAAGTAAAAAAGCCAAGGTTTCCTTGAGGTAAAGTAAAATTAATTAAATTAGCAATAAGAGGGAAGAATCTTGAGGAGGACAGCAGCAACAGTAGTGCTTCCCATTATGGAGGGGGTTTGTCCTCCTTTTTTTTTTTTACAGGGTTTGCAGTTTGGCAATGCTTTCAGCTTTCTCCTTGCAGAATTTATGATCAAGTATGCTTTTTTTCTGTCTGCATTTAAGTATTTGCAATATTTCTCTGAAATCAAGACCTTGTCAGAGTGATTCATGGTTTCTGTCACCTTCTGTTGGGTTACTGCAACATATTGGACACGGGATTACCCTTGAAGACCGTCCTCTTGATCTCATCCTGTGCCTTTTTACCTTTCCCTCTGCTTCCTGTTGCGTGTATTTCAGCTTAAAGCGGAGCTTTACTTCCCGTGTACTGGTAGAAGAATGGAGGTCAACTGAGACCACAGAAGAAAACGTTCTTAAAGTAGAGAAGGCAAGGAACCTCCAGGTACAGCTTTAGCAGAGGGCCCCTAAATCTGAGAGCTTTCTTTGAAAGCCAAAGTTTGATGAACTTTCCGTGAGGGCAACTCGCTGGTTATGTGAAAGTTGCAGAGGTGGAAAGGAACTAATCTTCCTGGCAATTTACTTAATGGTGTAAAATACCAGGTGCTAAATTTTGAAGGCAGGCCCTTGCATGTCTGGCATTCATAAATAAACCAAGAAAATCAATAAGTGACTTCGGCAACTGCCACCCTTTTGACTCCCTTGTCAGAGGCCAAGAACTGAATGAACAAGAAAATTGAAAGTGTTTTCCCTGAAGGAAAAGGGAAAGTAGTTTTTCCTCCAGGCTAAAGCTGAGGTACTGAGTACGGGAAAGCTTTTTTTGCTGTGTTACCATAGTTTGTCTGGATCTAGCAGTCTGCAGTTTTTTCTGCTGTGCAGTTGTGCCCTTCTTATTTGATATCAAGATATTTGTCCTTCGGAGAGCTGCACCTCAGGGCTGTCAGCCTCCTAGTTTTTATTAGTTCCCAAAATATTTTTCGTTACATTTTGTAGACCTGGAAAGTCCTACTACTGTTCACTAGAAGACAGTTCGTACTATGCTCCGTAATACTGTGGTGCTTTGCAGTTGAATTCTAAACCAATTTACAGTGTGTGCGTCTTTATCTCATAATGTATTTTTCATTAAGACTTTCAAGTTTACTTACCTTCCAGATATTTAAATCATCGTGGTTCCGTCCACCTGTTTTTCGTCTACATCAGTTATACCAATGTATATTACATATATATCTTACCTATTATATACGATACATCCAGTACATCAGAATTCAATTTGTAATATTCTAGGAACATGCAGTTTTTTCTTTTTCCTCATTCCAGGCATTATAATCATGCTATTGATAGAATAAAATCCTAGACAAATAGAGTTGAGTTGAAGAACCATTCTATACATATTAAATTGCATTTCTGTTTAAGGTGAGCTTCCTGCAAAACTGTAAGGAAACTGCAGTGTTGTTCAGTGCAAATGTCATGCTCAGTTCATCAAATGTTGCCAAGAGGACTGTCCTGCTTTGGCTGAAACAGGACTGTTTCTCCGTTCGGGAGTTTTTCTTTCAGTTAAGTTTCTTTTCAGTAGCTGCACTTTCCGAAAGTACAGCTACATGTTTTTCAGACACTGTCTGCGTTTCAGGCCTGATAACGCTCGATGTTTATAGTTGCTACTGAAGTATCAGTAGGATTGGTATGCAGAGTGCCCCATGTTTATACTTATCCCCATGAGAACCAAGGCCACTGCTGGCCCTCTCTTGTTAAGCAAGTAAAAAGTCGTCAAAGGGTCGCACCTGCGGAAGAGTGCAGACGGGACAGGTGACCAAAAACTGACCAGCGAGGTATTCCATCCCATCCACGTCATCCTCAGTATAAAGCTAAGGGATCACGGGGGTCTCGCTCTCTTCTTTCATGGCCGGCATCCCTATGGGACCCTGCTCGCTCTTCTGCCTCCGACCCCAGTCTGTGCATTCCTGAATCTGGTTCCTGTGGGCTGTGCAGTCCGGTCCGGGACGTCCGGGTGCCCGCCCTGCTGTGGCAGCGGTGTGAGCCACCGTGGCCTGCAATCCCCCTGACCGTCATCGGGACACTCAGTATCAGTTTTGTACACTTTTCCTATTCTTTCCATTATTAGTAGTGTTAGTATTAATACCTTGTACTGTTTTCCATCATTATTGTATTATTAAAGTAGTTTTAATTTCCAGCCCATCAGTGTCTCTCCCTTTTCTCCGTCCCTTCCCCTCCCGGGGGAGGGAGGCGTTAACAGAGAGCGTCTGCCGCCCGTGTTAAGAGCCGACCCAGCCTCAAACGGTGACAAGGACGAACCGCGGTCGGTGCCGAGGTGCGAAGCACCGTCCGGTTGTGACTGTGGGTCTGTCTGCGCTGGGGCTGGAGGTGTGGTGACAGCTTGGAAGCCGTGCTTGTCTCTCCCAGGAGAGTCCGAACAGAGGTGTCTGCTACTATTTGACATGTCCGGTGGTACCGCTCCTTGTCTTCGGGAGGGAGGAGAGGGTGGGAACCTGGTTGCTATTTCAAACCACGTTTTGCAGCGGCGGGCAGCAGGGAGCGGAGGGAGCTGGGGGGCAGGTGATGGCTTCCGTCGCTGGCTGGCACGGAGCTCCCTCGGACACGGTGTGGGTGGGTGTTCCCTCCGCTGGAAGCTGTCCCCGGACTGTCCGGGTTTCGTTGCTGGACACAGGCAGCAGTGGTGAAAGCTTCAGCTCAGTCGATGGGTCTGATCATGTTTTCAGAGCTGTGTAAACAGCCTGCCACTTTCTCCACGTCCCTCCTGGGGGATTTTTGAGATTGCTGTCTTTCCTTTGGGAATCTCCCATTTCTGAAATAATACTATGGCTGTTGAGGTAGGAGCGTGTTTCCCTCCACTTGAGAAGCCGGACCTTTTTACTGTGCTCCGCTGGAGAAGCCGTACCTTTTGACTGTGAGTTATCATTAAACTGCCATCAGTGAAACTGAGGCACTTTGTTTGATAAAATCCCTATTTTACTTTATTGTGTTAATCCCGAGTCTCATGCTAAAGTGTTTTAAATGTCCTCACAAGGTAACCGCTGGATTAATGAGAAAAGCTTGCAAAATAGTCAGCATTTTGCATTGTGCTGGCAAGGCTATTCACTAGAAAAACTATGGTTGCTTAGTTGCCGTGGGAGAGGAAAAATGAGGAGGGAAGATGAGAGTGCAGGCTGTGGCCTTGTGAGGGACAGCGGGAAAGGGGAAGGTACACGGCAAGTGAGCGGGAAACTGAGAGAAAGTACTTGTCCCTTAAGGCACAAAAAGTTGGACTTGGAGGGCGTATAGGTGGGTCTGTGGGGATCGGAGAGAGGAGGAATATAGGACAGGAGAGAGATGTGAGGAGAAGGCTGGAATTAGCTGAGATGGGAGCCTGGAAGTAGGCTGTGAGCGATGCAGCTGCCTGTTCCTCCGGTACAGAGCACGCGTAAAATGGCAGTTGTGCACCCTGAGAGTTGGGTAATGAAGAGTGATGGATCCGTTGGTAGAAGGCCTGGGACTGGCGTATTTATGTGTCTGTTTGAGTTTGAACTGGAGATGGTTAAGCACACAAATCAGGAGGAGGTGAACGTTTATTTTCAGTGTGAAAATAAATATATTGGAAGGCAAGTAGAAAATTCGAAGGTTCAGAAATGCTCAGAGTGTGCGAGCCAGCCTCACGGCTGTGTAGTGAGGGGTCTGAGTCATTAGGTTCAGGCACTTGGGGCTTGGCAGAGCTGCTTTCCGGAATCTCGGCAGGCTCGGATGGTGCAGCGAGAGCATCCGGAAACACCGGGCAGCTTGACCAAAGGAGGAACTGGACACCTCGGTGCATTTGAATTCAACGTTCCCAGAAAATCAGCATGTTATAATATGACCTAACTACTCTTTGGCTGCCCCTAACCTTCTCATTGAAAGGCAGATCCATGTAAGAAGTCTGGTCTCAGAGTTCCTAAACCTGATAGTAGTAATCCACGTTATTATTATTCAAAACAATTTGCCATGTTAACTCAGGATTTTGGGGACGTTGTGGTTCTGAATATTTGGAATTTGCTTTAATTTTATTACTTAGAAGAAGAGTGCTTGCTCTGGTTAGGAAAGGGCCCCTGCTCTCACAGGGGCTGTATGATAGAGGGTTGTGCACCATGAGTTTACCTTCCCAACAGAGTAAGCAGCCGAAAGGGAGATGAGATATAAAGAGCACAAGCAGAGCAGCTGTAAGGCCGCACTAAATGTTGTGTTATCCCAAGGTTTATAGGCAGGGTGCCACATTCCCTGCGTCTGTCCAGCCTCGTCATCTCCAGCCTGACATATTGGAAGTTGTGTGCGTGTACATATTAATCAGGCTCGGTGCCTGAGGGAATGGTGTGTGTTTGTGTGTTTTTGCTTTTAATTAAAGGTGGCGTCTCTGCTTTTTGGGTGGGTGAAGAACGGAGCTAAAAGGAATCAGCTGAATGGAGTGAAAAAGGAGTAAAGGATGTTGAAGTTTGAGACGAGGGTGCAAGTACAGGCAAAAGACTGAGCAGGTGAGAAGAAAGGAGAACAACTGGGGCAAAGAGATCGCTGTACAGCAGAGACCTTTATCAAAGCCGTAGAAAGTGCTCCGACTGTGTAAAGGTCCCTGCTTTGCTGAATCAGCAGCTGCTCTTGGCTGAGGAACCTGCCTGGTACTTTTCTGTAGTTTTCCCCAGTACCACACTCTGGTGGGGAGGGATAACTCTTCGGTCCCCAGGCAGTGTGTGGAGATCTTCCCTGGTGTGTGTGTTTGGCTGTGCATATACATATCATATGTAGCAGCACGGGAGACAGCGTTAGAAAACTTTGCTCTAGTACTTAAGATAAGCTGCATAGGTGTGTAATGTCATAGGCTGCGTAGTGTCATTTGGGATGAGCAAACATGATGGTAGGCAGTTTTGTTTTACTCCCTGAGCTGTTCGGCGTCAGAGGCCTGCTTGGCCGCTGCCAGCACTGACCCCACCACCAGAACATCTGGTTGTTCCTCTGCGTTTTCCCCAGTGGCACAACGGAAAGGGAGGGGAGAGAGGAAACGGCATCTAAGTCCTACAGAGGTGGGATAGAAGCCTCTACCTTGATCCTGCCCCAGCTGATCCTACATCCTCTGGAAAAAAAAAAAAAAGAGGAGCATTTCCAGCCCTTTGTTGCCTTTTTTTTCTCAATGTAGAAGACCCCATTTGGCTACAGTATGAACCGTATTTTCACAATTAAAGGTTGTCCCACAGTAATACTGTGGTTAACACAGAACTAAACCTTGACTCTCCTGGGCTGGTCTAGCTCTTTCTTTTCTAGATGTTAGCGAAAGTAACGAGTTTTCCAAACTGTGATGAGAAACAGATAAGCAGTAGTGTAATCCTGTATCTTGGCAGCCAGAAGATGGATGTGAAAGAGGCAAAGAAGTATATCAGTGCTACATTTGGGAGGGGTGGCTGCAGCAGGTGGTCTTGCACTAAACTTGAATTTTGGCTGTTTTGGGTGGCCTTAAGGATAGCAGGGTGCAGACTTTAATAAGGAACAGGTGTCTGCCCCAGTGTGCTTGATAAGGGATGCATGATGAGGTCTCAAACATGTAATCATGCCTTCACAGCTACACAAGCAAATGTTATTGTTCACAGAGTGCTGCTGACTACAAGTCTGCACACATACAGAAAGCGGCCCACCCTCCTCACCCCCAAAAAAGCTCTTGAATATGTGATATTCGTTAGACCCCCCTCAAAAAAAAAAAAAAGAGAGAAAGTGTGTGTGGGAGAGAGACACACAAGTAAGTAGATCTGCTGGGGAAGAAGGCTGAGGGAGCTAGGCTATCCCTAGGATATCCTAGGAAAGAGGTGGGTATTTCAAATCTGAGATATGTTATAGCTTGGGACTGACAGTTTTGTATTTCTTCCCCAAATTACAGAATAAGCACTCTGATAGAAACAAAATTTTGACATCAGCTACTTGGCTTATCAGTGATATCTTGCTTCTGTACCAATGTGTGTCTGCGAATTTTGAAATTCGGAGTTTCAAGAAACCCGGAGATGGGAGTCCAGTCACATATCTTAGTGGTCATCCCTCACAGGAGCAGAGTGGTTCATGATACTATTCTTCTGAAAGCGTCAATTTTCCCCTTTCTTTTAAATTACTGTGCAATACCTGAAAGGTACCAGCCCTCGATACTGAGTTGTCTAACCACAACTGATAGGCAATACCCAGAGCCTGTGCTGGGATCCAGCAGTTCTAGAGGGATCATTTTAAGATGATTTAATGATTCATTTCCCATGTCTTCGGTGCTTTTGGTTGAACTTTGAGGGTAGGGATTTGCCAGAAGTGCTAACTGTGATGGAAGTTTGCTAATTCAGCCGCTTGTTTGCCAGAAATTACAATCAAGAGTGTCTGATTTTTTTTCAAAGGTGCACTGTGCTGCCACGATGCTGAGTATAACTGTAGCTGGAAGACTTCTGGCAGCCTGTAACAAGTGTCAGGAGCAATTATCAGTCATTGTCATCCAGAAAATTTGTCATTATTCTGCTAGTGCTACTCTGAGATTCATGCTTCTTGATTTCACTTTGAGAAAGAATCGGTCGGGATGTAAAGTTATTGGACAGAGACTTGAGATACAAATAACCTTTGTGTGCTGCGACTCTTGAGAAGCTGGAGTCTGCCTGTACCTCAGGTCTGCATTTGTTAAATTGAGATAATGCTTTTATTTTCCCTTCAGTTGTCCATCTTCTTTCTTCGGATCGTTTCTCGTCTCAATGACACTCCTTTCCTGTGTGTTTGGATAGTCTCCAGACTTTGCTCCCAAGAATCCGTGGTCTCAGCGGAAGGCTTAGGGCGCAGTGCTGCAAGGCGAAGCAATTGTAGTAAATCCAAATAACCGGCTTTGTTGATGTCTGCAGCTGGGTCCGACTTTACTCTCGGTACCAAAATTGTGTTTGGGGTTCTTCTATAAGGGCTGCCGCCTCCTGGATAGTGAAACCTCATCCTTTGTTCAAGGTGATAATTTCTGAAGAATTAAATAGGAATACAAATCATTTTGGCAAAGGGAGGTATAACTCTATTGTATAGGATACACAGTCCTCATCAGACTTGTGCTCCAGGCCCTTCACCACCTTTGTTGCCCTTCTCTGGACTCGATCCAGCCCCTCAAGGTCCTTCTTTTAGTGAGGGGCCCAGAACTGAACACAGCACTTGAGGTGCGGCCTCACCAGTCCCACATTATCATTGATAAAGTTAAGATAGGATGTGCAGACATCGCCTGTTCTTATTTCATTACAAACGATGGAGGCGAACAATGACCTAATATCAGAGCTGTTAACCCACATGTTGCTCTTTGGCCATCTTTGCATTGTTTAAATGAGGCAGATTTCCATTATGTATTGCTCTAAAGGTAAGTTTTTATTTCTTGCATAATTATGCAAGCTTAGTACTGCACGCCATGATATTTTATTTTCCTCTAAGTCATATTTTTATAATGTCACTCAAGGCCTAATTGTTAAGGAAAAGTGGAAATACCTGCTGATTTTTTGAATGGAAATCCCTCTTGCGCTGGTTGAATGACCATGAATTTGCCTTGGGGGTTCTGCCTTCAGAAAAACCACATCAGAAAAGCTGTTCTCCATGCTGGTCAAGGTGGCCTTATAGTTCTTATATCAGAAGTCCTTTATTCCAGTCTCCCTTCCAAAATCCTCTCTCTAAGCACACGTTTTTATATATATTTTTTAATATAATTTAGTTTTTAAAACATTAAAAAACAATTGAAGGGAGTTATTACAAACCCGTTTTGTCTGAGTTTTATATAAACAAGTGTAATCAATATACAGAAAAGAGTTGATTTTAATCTCTTTTTTTTTAGCTAGAATAGGATCTGCAGATAACACTAAGAATAAATGCAGCTTCAACTTCAACAAAAGAGATTTAAAAAATCCTATTTACATCTCCTGTTAATTTTCTCTATTGTTTTAGTTCATTGAAAGCTTGAAACCAAGGCCACACTTCTTCATGAGGCCTTTAATATGAAAATCTTTTTTGTCTGCTTACAAAGGAAAACTAAAATAGTTCTTCAAAGGGATCTTCTGATTTTTTAAATATTCTTTTTCTGTGGGCCTTGCTACTTAATGTAAAGCTGCATTTAAATCATATTCTTGCTAATGTAGAATTCAAATTACAGAAAAATGAAAAGTTTCACTCCTTTCTAGACCTTATTTGGCCCTTAATTAGACGCCATAAACCTTGGTTTAGTGTCTAATAAAGTGCAAACTCCAAAATACCGTTTTCTTTCCACGTACAGCAGTGCCAGTCTTCTGTGCCCCGAGGTAGAGGATGCTGCTGTTTTAGGGGCCACAGTCCGAAAGAGTAATGTGCTTTCAGTGCTTTAGCAAGTGGCTCTTGCAAAAATTCTTTCCTCATAGCCAGTGATAATCTTAATATACCAGGTGCATGTTCTGCACATGCCAAGGGATTTTCTTAATTTTCCTATTTAATGTGAGCAGGGAGGGCACACTGCTGATGAACAAATTTACGTTAAGTTGCACTCTGCTGAGAATACATATATATATACTTTTATACTGATGGTGTTTTGACAATAATGGCAGCTTGTGACTAACTGTCTTAAAGGTTAAAAAACTTGAGTTCCTCAGAGCTCCTCTAATGAGCCCCAGGACTGTGTCAGCTTTTGGAAGGGATTATTTGGCCATGCCCAGAGAAATTAATGCCCAGAAGAACAGAAAAATGCATGAGAGAGTAACAGAAGCGTTTCTTAGGGGAAATATTTCAGCTGTCAGAAAGATACCAGTTTGTGACTCTGGCAGTGGAGTTTTACAGGACCCAGTGAGTTCTCATTGCCTTCAGTCCATCATTATTGCCTCCAGCGTCGATTTATACCGCTCACATTTTCCTTTTCCCTCTTGTTTTATTCTGCAGTGAAAATGAAGCACTGGGTGTATGTTGATCTGTTGATGGCTTAGTAAGTGCAGAGATTTCAGCAGAAATATAATATCCGAAACATTAGATAATACTAGAAATGTTTTTCATTGTATTTATTTCTTTTAAAGCACAGTGTGGTGATAGAGCAGAACCTTATAATTGTAATTATTGATCTCTTTGTCTTGAATGGTATATGGTGGTGGGTGTTTGTTTAAGTGTGTTTAGAGGTGCAAGTTTGTCTTTTTAAATACATTTTGTAGCAGCTAACACGTGGGGTTTCCTGCAGTGAGTAAGATAGCATGGGTGGGTGTTCTGGTGTATTGGAAATTTGTACTAGGAGCAGGAAAATTGGATTTTGTAGTCTCCAAGTCACTTGGTCCATTACTGTTTGCATACATTTTTAGAAGTGTTAAGAGGCAGAGATAAGACTGGTTGGTGTGGTAGTGAGGGGATGAAGAATATTATGGAAATGGGAGCAGTTTGGGCCTTTTAATAGCTCTTGTCCAGATTTTTTTTTTTTCTTACATTGGGCTATTTTAAGTTCAAGATTTATGTAAAAATACAGCATTTTAGGAAATGCTAGATGGAGTCTTCTGAAAGTCCTTCACAATTTGCTCTGTATTTTAGTGTGCTGTTTGTTCAGAAATTCCCCCTGCTTTCTAATTCAGCACCATTTTTCCTTTAGGCAGGCATGCAAAATATGCATAGGAGTGTTCGGTTTCTTTAAGTCCAGAAGGCAGAGCAAGGAGGGCACTTGCTGCTGCTGGTTTGAGGTGGAAGCTTGCTTCAGTAATACATCTTGGTAACACGTGGCTGGGGGAACAGAGAGATGGGGAAAACTTCATCTATGTATTGTTTAAATGTCTTATAAGGCATTTTTTGGGGTATATGTGTGCGTATATATAATATATCATATATAAAATATACATATATATGATATTACAGCTAGCAGCATTGTATTCTTAGTGGTTTCTGGCACAGATATAAGCCATGCTGCACTCCCGCTTCCCATCTGTTGTCTAACGTCCTCTTCCGTTCCATCTCCGCTCTGCGCTCTCATTCTTCCCCGTTCCCTTCACTTCCAACTTCATGTCCTCTCTTCTCCACAGCCTCAGCACACCTCAGGTCCTGACAATTTCTGCTTTTCTTGGTGTAGTCCCAGCTCCTCTGAGGAACAGTCTGTTAGAGACTGAGAAGGCTGTTGTTGGTGAGACTCCCATCCTTACTCCGTTCACAGCCCACCTTTGGCCAAGGCAAGTAGCCGCTCATGTAACGCTGTGCACATTTTAATAGCATGCCTCTTCCTGTCGTAACTGTGTGCAAATGAAACAACTGTGTCTTTGTATTCCCCAAAATAGCCCCTTTCCAAAGATGCTCAAAAGGATTTTGTTTCTAGTGAAAGAAATATGGAATTTGTAGGCCAATCTTTAATGAAGACAAGAACCAAAAAGCTTAGAAATAGTTTTGAGAAGTCATGTCAGGGTAACGTGATATTTGTTTAGATCAGATCTTTATGTTTGGCCAAGCTGTGCTCAGAACAGGACACAAAATGGGGAACATGCGTTAGAGTAACCCGCGGCTGGTAACAGACCCATAAACTTTGTCGCTGCTGGGGAGTTGATAGTTCAGGCTCAGTGGCTGCAGTTTCTCTCAATCACTTTATATTCCTTGCTATAAAGGTGTGGTTGGATATAGCTGAATGTTCCCATTCTCTAGGGTGCTCTGAGCTTTTTAAAATCTACTCTTATAACTTTGAAGGTGGACTGTTTTTTTAATTCTTGAATTTTACACAAAATAAACACAGTATGCCTGTGAATAACGTATTTTTTAATAATTTAGCGGAATTAGTCCCAACAATGTCTGTTTGACAGAAGAAAATTGAGAGAGGAAGTAGATGAAGAGTGCCCCGATAACACAGTTCCAGAAATAATCTGGTGTATTTATGTAGACTTTACATGCAATGATCGATTAGACATGACTTGGGGAGGAAAGATGTCCTTGAAGTCTGCCAGGTCCACAGTCCCAGATGGGGCATCAGAAGTGACTGCATTGACTTCCCAGCCCTACCTCCCAAGGAATATAGTTAGGATAAAGAGAGTTCTGTCTTTCAAAATGCCGATTGCACTGAAGACACTTAATGATGTGGTACTGTGAACTCCTATGCTATTGCTCTAGCAGCCAGGATACGTGTTAGAGTTCTGGGGAGGACTAAACACCTAAACAAGTATCTGCATAGGTGCATAAGCTAGTTAGAAGTTACAGAGAAAAAAATACGTTTTGAAGGGTGTACTTTTTTATCTTCCCAACTAAACCCTTTCTCATTTTACTTTTTTTTTAAATTATTTAAACTGAAGACTGTGTTTTATGTTAAGGCGGAATGGGAACCTTGGTGAAAATTGTCAGTATAGGGTGTACTGCTTCTCCAAAGCTAGTAAGTCGATATAACAATAGGGAATGCAGGCTGATTTACAATAAACTACACGAATTAGGGAGTAACCACTGCAAAGGTATTGCATGAGGAAGGAACTTGAGGAGGCAAATTTTCAGAAGGGAGTTGTCTCTGGTGGTGTGTTGATGAGTGCCTTGCTTACAAGATGGAAGCAGTGATGTCCCCATGTTCCCTAGGTACAAGTAATTAGAATAGTTTAAGGAAGGAAGTTTTCTGTACGTCATTTGTTTAAGATTTGGTTCATCGAGACCTAGCTCTCTAAAAAAAATGTTTTCTTCACAAGTGAAGATGATGAAAATAATAATGATTTTAGCCATCTCTGCAATACCTGTATGCTGTGGTCTACATTTAATGACATATTGCTCCATCAGTAACTGCTAAGAAATAGTTTTCTTAGGCACTGTATATTCGTCCAAGCAACATTCCACCCTATGCAACGCTACAGGCTTGGGGAAGAGTGGCTGGAAAGCTGCTTGGCAGAAGAGGACCTGGGGTGTTGGTTGAGAACCAGCTGAACATGAGCCAGCAGTGTGC
>NW_009607781.1:0-8708 GCF_000690535.1 Cariama cristata
CAGCTGCTCCTCATCAGACTTGTGCTCTAAACCCTACGCAAGCTTCGTTGCCTGACAATTAGCACTCTCCCAAATAATTCCTGGGCATAGTTCAGGGGTTATCACATGCTATGGATGAAAAAAAAATAATTGTACAGATGTCTAATACCTGTCAGCCCTTGGTTTTAGACACATTTAATTTGCTAGTATAGATGTAACTTAAAGCTACTGATAGACTGTGCAAGATACACAGATTTTTATTCCCACTGACTTACCTGTCAGATCCTAAGCAAATCTTTTCCTGTGATTCTTGGATCTGATCCTGAGAAGCTTGCCCAAATTTACCCAAGATATCCATTTGTAGATAAAAGAAATGAATACAGGTTAGACGGTGATGAAGTCCTACTTTGTAATGAAGAAATCACCTGTCTTTCTGTTTTTTAGCAAAAGGTGTGCAGGAGAAGAAAGACTTCACTTAGTGACTAGGAAGTGGAAAATTATTTCATACTAAGAGACTAGTATAAAAATTACAATATAAAATTGTCTGAAAGGATCAAAGCATTCAGAAGCTGAAGAACAGGTGAAGGTTCAGAGCAGATTTGTGGAAAAAATTAGTAATCAGACATGGAGTAATGTTATGGAGAATTCAAAGACTATACATGAATGTGATAAGAAGATGATTAAAAGTTTAGAGAACAGCAAATTAATGTTGATTTTGCAGAACAGACTAATGCATTTAACTTGGATACTTTGAAAAAATGGAGAAAGGATGATGGAGAGGCTGTATAGGAGGAGGCTAAAGCTGTCAAGACAACAGATAACAAATATATAGACCAGAGTATTGGCTGGAAGAACGAGGACAGGAGAGATATTTTACACTGAAGAATGAGTGACAAGACTTTGACAGAGCTAGCTGAATAGTGGAAGTCTTGAATTGAAACTCAAATAAACAAGAGTTAATATCAGTGTGCTTTCCTTGAGACAAACTTCTTCCATGCATGGTGGTAGTGTCAGTCAGTTCTGTCAGACCCTATGTATGTATATGTCTATGTCAATCACTTAGTCAACAAATACAGATTTATAATTCTGAAAGGAAAATATTAAATTTTAAATCTCTCTTTCTTATGTATGTACACAGAAACATGTATATATAGACATTCTGTAAAGCACTTCTATCACAGTAGCAATTTTTCTTGACATCCAATCTTTTTTGTATGAAAAAGAAAGAAGTCTAAAAGAAATTTTGGCACCACAGTCTATGAAAACAAATTACTCAATTAGTTTAGTTACTAATCTATTTTGTGCCAATTGCATTTTCATGTTATGTTTATTGCAAAACTTGAATTCTAATGTTTGCTGCTGCTTCTTCTTCTTCTTAATCTTTTTTTGGGGTTTTTTTGGTGTGGTTTTTTTTTTTTTTTTGGTGGTTTTTTAGGTGTAGAATGTTTTCTCTCATGGAATTAAAGGGAAAAAACCAAAACCAAAACACCATCAGTGTCTGATGCAAACATTTGCATGGAATTCTATATTGCTGAAATACACGAGTTCTAAGTTTCTGTTTAGAACGGTGGTCTTCACTTCAATGCTTCTGTTGTCTGAGCCACTTCTTATAGGTGGAAGATTTTTTCATTTTTTCTGTGATTGTGTTCTGCAGGTTTATCAAGCGACTCCATTCATGGCTCAGGGTCCCATTCTGCCACTAAGTAAACAACTACACAACAGTCAGTTCCCACTTCAAAAATGTGTGAGAAATGCATAAATATCCAAACAAAGAGAGCCCCAAAACAGAGGGAAGGGGCCAAGGAAATATAAGACAATTCCTGTTAAAGTTTAAAGTTGTAGTCAGGGTCTCTCGCTGCATAACTTCTATACCATTTCATCTAGACCTCACAGTAAAGTTCAATGAAAGGTGTAAAGAATGACAATGAGGTGGCTTTGTGGCTGTTCACAGGGAATCCCATATATAGTCAGAGGTACATGGAATCAGTCATGAAAATATTTGTTTGAAAAATTAGGGCATTGATGGACAGGTAGTCATTTTAATTTGAGTGGAGGAGGGAAGTAACATTTCAATGTTTTCAGACAGCAAATAAATTGAAGGGGAAAAAATATACAGAGATGTAGAGGAGAAAGATGGTCTAATAGGCAACTGCAAAGAAAAGAGTGACATGGTGTAACTTCTGTTCACTAGTACTGTCATCACAGATTTGAATTCCATATAACCCTTCAGTCAGGTCTTATTTGGAATCAAATGGGCTAATCTCAATTTTTCTTTTATAGGCTTAAATCCTCATACACAGACACTGGAAAATATGCTTTCTGGTGCATAGCCAGCTCTTATTTTTCCTCATTCACAAACACAAATTCTTGACTTAACAAAGAATATTTTATTTGAGGGAGAAAAGGAAAATGTAAGAAATTAAATAAGCAGGATAACATACAGCTCCTAACTGCTAACTATTTCATGGTCCTCTTTTTTAATAAGGCAACTCTTAAGTCAGCTGTTTCTCCCTCTGCTTCTGCAGTAACTTGTACCTCGCAGTTGGGATTGCCCAGTCTTGCTGGGTAGTAAAGCCCTACTTCTGACCTTATGGTGATCTGACCTACTTTGCTCTTATTGACAATCCCTCACTGCTCCTTGCTATGCCAGCTACTCACCATTTTTCTCTATATCTTGCTCTGCTAGCAGCTTTACTAGCCATTCCCTGTGTTTATGAATTCTTACCAAGAATTCAAGAAGCACTGAAAACCAACTATCTTGAAGCATGAGTGATTCTTAAACAGGCTCTTTTTCTCAATTTACAAACACGTCTTAAACTTGCTATCTTTTAGAAAACATTTTCCCACAGAGTCTCCTGTCTTTTTTTCTTTTTTTCTTTTTTTCTTTTTTTTTTTTTTTCCCAATAAAAGCCATAATTTTTGTACCCTGCTACAGAAATCTACTGTCTTAGGTTAGCTGTCCACTCTGTTTGCATATGTTTAATTGGCCATCATTCCTGTACACTGTTATGATCAGAAATGTCTCTTTACATTTTGGTATTAGCAGAAATAGTATTCAAACATAGATAAATAATATATGCAAACAAATAAGCTGTAGACTGCCCATTGGAGCATTTAATTTGTCTCCTTTCTTTCCACTAGATGTCAACAGAGTGTTCTTCCTTTTTGGGCTCCCCTACCAATTGAAAATTTGGAATAAACAATAGCAAGAATTTGAGTTTTTTTGCTGTAGACCCTAGGCACAAAGCTTACATCCCTATACATCCCTGAAAGGGTATACCAAAGAGAATAAGGAACAAGAGGTCTGTCGTTAAGGCAGAGAATGATTTTTGTTTACTGAATCAAGATTAGGCTCTGTGAGTGCTGAATTGGAATAAAATTTCGTTTGAATAGAGCCCTGAGAAATCAATTGTAACCAGCAGTTAATGACCAGTTTGTGAACAGCTTGAGGGAAAGCCAAAGGCAGTTAAAACTCCAGCAAATTAGTTGTTAACTGTGCTAATGAATGATATTGCAGAGATTATTGCTATTATAAACTGTAATCAATCAGGTTTACCATTGTGTCTAAGAAAAAGTTTGCAAGTAACAATATTTTACGAATGCAGCTCTGCACATCCAATTTTATTTAATATGGTAATCTGCATATTCCATGATGTTAAATTCTACTTTCAGTTCCCAGGCAAATATAAGCATGCATATTACACACAAAAATAATAATAAATACTTAATGATAAAATGTGGTCTTAAGAAATAATAAGGACAACAGCTGAGGCATCAGGAAGTGTGCCATGATTTATAGGAAGACCATACAAATAAAGAGGACTATCTGTGGCTGGATTCACTATTATATTCTTCCTAGTGATGCAAAGTTGTAAATTTGAGTAATTCATGGCTGTTTTGTTGATTCAGTTCTGAAATTTTCACTGCATTTGTCACTCCTATTTACACAGTGCTTTGCTGAGCACTGCATCTCTGATCTCAAGTGCAGTAATTCTCTCCCAGTCCCAAGTGAAGCATTGACTAGTTCATCCCATCAGGGAGATTTGTGAATTGTTGCTTTAGCAACTGTGTCTGTTGCATGGTTTCTGGAGGAAGGCAATTTAGTCTTCCATGGGTTTGGCTGTTTTTGTTTTAACTCTGAATGGGGACCTTACAAAAGTCTGTCCTCTTATTGGTGGCTTGCAGTGTCAATGCCTGTGTGCAAGAAAAATAGACAGTAGTCTAGAGGTACCAATAGAGTCGGTATAGGTTTACATTATGAAATATGTCCATATTTTCAAGTGTTTGACATGTCTTTTGCTTTGAGTCCTAGAATCCTGTTGGTTCCTGTTGCATGTATGGTACTAGTGTGAGTCTCCACTGTTGCAATTCAGAAGGAAGATGGATGCAGACAAAAAGAAAATTGATGCAGTACCCCTTCATGTACCATGGAAGTGACCTGGTTGCATCATTTGGGCACCGTCTCTCACTGACAGCAAACACATTTCAGATGTGGCTGTTGCCTGTGATTCTGAAGCCAAACAAAAGTGATTCAGGGACTGATCCTCGCCCCCAAAGCCTAAGGGTACAAACTGACTTACTGTCACACTATTGAGACATATCTGTCTCTGCAAACTGTTCTCAGATTTGCTATTGATCATGTGCCCCTGGACCTCCTCTGGACCCGAAGGTTTCACCTGTGGTCCAAAGACATAATTATGATTTTTTAATATTTTTTTTTTCCATGTCATAACTTCAGAAGTAATGTGAATGGTGTTCTTCAGTGTGACTTTCAGGGCAGTTGTTACCTGTACAAGCATGTTGCACGAAGGAACGTGAGAGTGCAAAACCTTTAGGATGTTGCTGGAACTTTGTCTGGGACAGACGAAGCCACCCCTGGGCAGTGACATCCATAGCACCTTTTGAGAGCACTTCCTAGAATGATCAGTACCTTGAGTTGTGCCTGAGTATACTGCTTGAGAAACCCAGGTGGAGTATGCATAGATGAGAGACTTAGCAATTTTACAAACTAAGTAGTATAGAGATACAATCTTTGATATGGCTCCCTGGCTCTCTATTTAGCAAAGCAGGTGCAGGTACACTCAGTCTGGCCTTGAACGTGTTCCCAGTTCTGCTGATTATGTAGCTTACTTCTGGTTTAAATTAAAATTACAGATATGGATTAAAACTGAAATATTAACAAAGAATGGAAAACAATAGCATAATTATAGTAGAGATTCTCTTGATGCTTTTTCTAATTGGATTTTAGAACAAATGCATATTAAAGCAAAGTGATCAGCACTGGCACTTAGAATCTCCTGCCACTTAAAGTATTTTATGATATACAGAGTAGATGGGATAATTCAGATCAGTATTAATCTTGGTAAATACTTGCTTACAAAATGTCATACAAACCCTAAGTAAACCATGATAACTAAGCCTCAAATGGTTGTGTGTGTAAGTGAGGTTATATAATTTGTTGGAAGACAGTATTTTTATTTCCTTAGCAGGAAAAATATGGATTATGGCCATGGCTCATAAACTGTGGAGAGTTAGCATTACTGGATTATGAAATGAACACTGAAGAGATGTTAAATGGTTTAGAACAGAACAAAGAAAATGGAAGTAACAAGATTTGTGTCAGTCATCAACCTCACAATTTGTGTGTCTTTTAAAATAGCTTTTCACTGCTGTTTTTCCACCATGCTACATATTTCCTTCTACTTTCTCAATTTGTTTAATTATACTGCTATGGGGCAGATATCTTCAATTTCTTCTGTCATAAAAACCTGCCGAAATTGATCTTTCATGACTTGCAGTGCTTTAAATCACCAAATCACCTTAATTTCTCCTTTTGTTCCTAGTTTGTTCGATGGTCCACTATATTTCTTATAGATTTCTTGGTTCTGATAGGATTAAACAGGTTTTCTTGTTTGTTATTTTTGTGGTTGGTTTTTTCCCTTTCAAACATTTCAAATGCTTGAAGAATAATCAGGAGATTGTAATAAGCAAGACCCGCTAAAGAAGTTTAGAATATACATGATAAACCAAAATTATTATTTACAATGTAGGCTAGAGTTTGGCCCTGATTATTTCTTCTTATGGCAGAATACAGATTTTAATCTTAGAAATTATCCATAACCCAATCTCAGCATCAATTCACTTTTCCCAATAGATTGAGAAGTAAAATAAATAAAACCAGCTGTTGAAGTAAGCCAACAAGCTAGCATTTAAAACATTTTTTTATAACAAAGTGTGATTTATCAAACTTTATAATGCATTTGTATTAACTTGTAGGTTATATATTATGTAAAGATCTTAGTGAGAATTTGGACCTTAATGAGCAAATAGAGCTTAATATTAATTTAACTAACACAAATTTTCTATGCACTTAAACTGGAATAAATCCAAAATAAGATATTCTTCCAGTGTTATGCTGGTTACTCTTTAGGTAGAGTGAAAGAAGAGTTTTCCCTATTAATCTAATATCTCATAATAATAAAAGACATAATATTTAATGATATAAAAACCAAAATTAGATTTTTATTTATTTGTGAAGTGAAAAATTGTTACAAAGAAACTGCCCTGGACGATAAATTGGTATTTCTTTAGACTTAAATTATAGTAATTAATATATATTGTGTAACTACAATAATACATTCAGAGTTGAAAGTCACACTTTACTAAACTCTTCTGTTCTAGAAAATAAAGTTTTCTTAAGGGTGAAAAAAGCAAATGATTTCTTAGAATAGCAGAATACTTATAGTCTTCTGAAAAAAAAGTTTTTGGTTATGAAATTATTGGTACTTTCACAGCATTTACTGTTATATAAAGAACTTACATTATTTTAGGGTTTTCATTTGATTCAGGATTCAAAAATTTTGAACAGTATTACCCTTAGTCATGAAATGGTGTGTTGTATTGTGGTTTTCTCTCTTTTCATTAAATACAGCTTTTTCCCTTAAAGAACTTAACTAACTTTCATTCATTTATTTAAAGTTTTAATTGATGTTACCGACACAATAAAGTTAAAATATACAGTGGACTGTGTTCTAAAATAATCCAAAGAGTTATTTTTGTGTATATTTCAGTAGAATGTGGTGGGGTTTTTTTCCTTCCAATAAATATGTTCTGACAATTTTTGTCATCCTGAATATTTGCTTTAGACTGAATGGTTTATTTTCACTGAGAATTATGCATATTGTTCCTTACTTGTCCTCTCCAGGATTTGATCTTCCTTTGTTAATTATAAGTCATACAATTTCAGAGTTAAGTATTCCAGAAAACTCCTTTGTTACCCAGTCGTTGGATGTCTTCCAAATTGTTTTATGTGATACTAATTCAAGCATTCATTATGTTGAAATAATCTCAGCCTTAGAGTCTGTTCAAGTAATTACCTGCAGTGTTCTCACTTGAATCACAGAAACAGGGCTAAACTTTTTAAGACTGGGGGTTAACTTTACTACATGAAGTATTTGTATGTTTTTTTCAAATTATAATTCTGTACCTCTATACTTTGAAATGCTTGTTCAGTGCTTTTTTCCCCTGCAATGAAAAATTTTAGGCAAAAATAGCTAACTGAAATAAAGCCATTTCAATTTGACATGTTATAATGCCCAGTATAAAATGCCAAGAACTTAGATTCTCCTGCATGAACGTGATGCTTCTTGCCAGCAGAAGGAGGGACCGGACAGAACTGAAGCTGGGGAAGTTGAAAAGTGAGGGAAGGGGAAGAAGGAATAAAAAAGCGATAAAATGAGAGGATGTTGGACTAGTGTCAATTCAGCTGAAGTCAAAAGAAAGACATCCACTGATTTCGAAGGCAATTGGATCAAATCCATTGTCTGATGCTACTGCATTTTTTATATTTAGCATGTGGGAGTTACAGCCACATTTTCTAATTGCTAAATTTGATACTAAAAATTTCAGCTTCTCGTTTTCTGAAATTCCTTGGTTTTGTCCCAATGCATAATTCAGCCTTTCTGACTGGCTGTGCTCCTAGCATATAGCAAATTTTGTTTTTATAGGTAGCCTCACTGAAGACCATTGGGGAGGAAAGCAACTATTTATTTCCAATAAAGTAGTCCTGGGTGGATAATTCTTGCAGCTATATGTCACTATTGCCTTGCAAGTGTCTGCTTGTTGCTCCAGTTGGTAATGAGGAAAGGGTTACAGCTCTCAATTCCAGCTCTCCCAGATTGGGCTTGCTGGGATTGAGGGTACCGGGGGTCACTTAGAATACAGAAGTGCTGTGTTGGAGCACTTCAAGTCTGTAGTAGGTGAGGTGAAAAATGAGATCTCTGGATCAGTTAAGACGTAGCGTAATAATACTAGTAATTCAAACCATCTATTTCTACATAAAATTGTAAGTTTAACTTTTTTGCCATCATTTGGCATTGTTTATAATTACGTTCAGGTGTCGCTTTTTCTCACACATTACCCTGCCTGAAATGCCTCGGTTTTAAGACTCATCCTCCCACACTCTTCTCACATCTGTAGTCCTGCCTCTCTCCTTTGAACCAACAGAAGCCTGCATTTGATACATTTCAGGTTAGAGAGAAGAGCCATTATATTCTTCTGTTCTTTCATTTGTAAGGATTTGTTGTGATTTCTTCACTCAATTTATAAAGATTATTTTCTTAAAGGTTTTTTAAAAAAAAGTTTATCATCATTTATTGATTAAATGAAATGTTAATAAGACTAGTTATGACTTAATGTGTACTATTAGTTCCATCGACTTCAGCTGGACA
>NW_009607781.1:8739-14104 GCF_000690535.1 Cariama cristata
TTTGAATAAAGGCTGTTGAATTTTGAGCCTCTATTAGGAAGGTTATCTTGCAAACAGAAGGGCAAGATATACTATAGCTTTGTTTGTTTCTGCTCTAAGAAGCTTTTTATAGGACTTCAGATCCTGAGAACAATGTAGAATATTAACTACACAATGGAAAGAAGTTTCCATGCTGCAGGCTGAATGAGGCTTGGTTGAAATCTGTTGTGGAATCAGTCATTATTATAATTATTTACCAAGCTTCATCTATGCTGCAATTTACTCAATAGTATGTGACAGAAGACACAAAACCATGACTGTCAAAGTTGTATAAAACTCTTTAGTGTTTGGTACATTTCAAAATAAGAAAGACAATAATTCTGCATATGTCTAGGTTCAGATGATAAATTGGATGGGAAAGGAAAGACATGAACTCAGTGGGCTATGACTATGTGTATCTGTCTATAAATTTATAATGTATATCCTTAAGCCTATAGTAGATTGATCAAATAAATAATGTACTTGTAAATCAGATAACTGGATTATCTGTGTTCTCAATGGAAATTTTAAATCTTATCTAAAGAAGCATATTGTTTCATCCAATCTAGGTCCTATTTCATTCAAGCAGTTTTAGTCTGAGAATAAAGACTCAGGCTTGCATGCACAGGAGTGTTTTCATATGCTGTTTGTATTTGTATCTATTTTTCACAGCAAGAAAACTGCTTGATTTGTATGACTAGTAATTTGCTTTCACGCACCCAGGCATTTCTGTAAACAGGAGCTGAAATTCTGTCCCAGTCAGGAAGTTTCTGAGTATCTGTTGTCAGCTGCTGAATACTTTGAACTCTGACTGATGTTGTGGCATCTCAGAAGCATGCGAGAGCAACTCATTTCCTTATAAAATAAGGCTTTAACCACAGAAAATAAGGCAACACGTTAGCTTGATAGTTAAAGATGACTCTAGGGCAGTGAAAGATACAGACTTAAATTGTCGCAGGAAATGGAGTAACTTTACTGTGGACACACTTTGGTTTTTTCATTCTTCTATAGGAAGCCACTGTCCTGATACTAGCTGCTACCATCATACCCGTTGTGGAAACCAGCTTTTCTTGGGTGTGCGAAGACAATGTCTATTCAACAAGCAGACAAACGTATGTTTTTGTTCCCAAGGACATCTAAATACACTGATTACTGCAGCCTGAGACAAAGGCAGAACATAGAACTGTAGGCATGCAGGAGATTTTCAGGTAAAAAAATACATGTGCTATATAAAGGCAGCTCAAGAGATAGATGTCTAGTACTTATCTGCAGAAGAGTTCTTAATGATAATACAGGATTGTTTGTCAGGCTTTAATAAATCTGATTTTTATTAAAAAATCTAAGCATGTGCAGAAACACAAATTTATTGATCTTGAAGAGTCTGAAGTGGAATAGCAAGTTCATAGAATCATATCATCATAGAATGGTTTGGTTAGAAGGGACATTAAAGGTCATCTAGTTCCAACCCCCCTGCCATGGGCAGGGACACATTCCACTAGACCAGGTTACTCAAAACCCGATCCAACTTGGCCTTGAACACTTCCAGGGATGGGGCAGCCACAGCTTCTCTGGGCAACCTCTTCCAGTGCCTCACCACCCTCACAGTAAAGAATTTCTTCCTTATATCTAATCTAAATCTTCCCTCTTCCAGTTTAAAGCCATTAACCCTTGTCCTATCCCTGCATGCCCTTGTAAAAAGTCCCTCCTAAGCTTTCTTGTAGGCCCCTTTTAGGTACTGGAAGACAGCTCTAAGGTGTCCCTAGAGCCTTTCTTCTCCAGGCTGAACAACCCCAAGTCTCTCAGCCTATCTTCACAGGAGATGTGTTCCAGCCCTCTGATCATCTTTGTGGCCCTCCTCTGGACTCGCTCCAACAGGTCCATGTCCTTCTTGTGTTGGAGGCTCAGACCTGAAACACAGTAGTCCGGGTGGGGGTCTCATGACAGCTGAGCAGAGGGGCAGAATCACCTCCCTCGACCTGCTGGTCACACTTTGCACAAGTCCAGGTACATGACATCAGTTATTCTTCCCTTATCCACCAACACTGTAACCCTGTCATAGAAGTCGACAAAATTTGTCAGGCATGATTTACCCTTCGTGAAGCCATGTTGACTGTCACCAATCATCTCTTTATTTTCCATGTGCCTTAGCATAGTTCCCAGAAGGATCTGCTCCATGATCTTGCCAGGCACAGAGGTGAGACTGACTGGCCTGTAGTTCCCTGGCTCTTCCTTTTTTCCCTTTTTAAAAATGGAGGTTATGTTTCCCCTTTTTCCAGACAGTAGAAACTTCCCCACACTCAAGAACTTCACAAATATGACTGACACTGGCTTAGCCACTTCATCTACCAGTTCCCTCAGGACCCATGGATGCATCTCATCAGGTCACATGGACTTGTGCACCTTCAGGTTCCTTAGATGGTCTCAAACCTCATCTTCTCCTACAGTTGAAGCTTCATTCTCCCAGTCCGTGTCTTTGCCTTCTGTGACATCGGCAGTGTGGTTGGAGTACTTGCTGGTGAAGACTGAGGCAAAGAAGTCATTGACTACCTCAGCCTTCTCCATGTCCCAGGCAATCAGGTCTGCTGTTTCCTTCTGGACAAGGCCCATATTTTCCCTACTCTTTAATCACCGATGTAGCTATAGAAGCTTTTCTTGTTGCCCTTGATGTCCCTAGCCAGATTTGATTGTACCAGGGCTTCAGCTTTCCTAAGCTGATCCCTGGCTACTAAGACAATTTCTCTGTATTCCTCCAAGGCTACCTGTCATTGCTTCCCCCCTCTGTAGGCTTCTGGTTTTGAGTTTGTCCAGGAGCTCCTTGTTCATCCATTCAGGCCTCCTGGCATTTTTGCCTGACTTTTTCTTGATTGGGATGCATTGCTCCTGAGCTTGGAGGAGGTGATCCTTGAATATTAACCAGCTTTCTTGGGCCCCTCTTCCCTCCAGGGCTTTATCCCATGGTACTCTACCAAGCAGCTCTCTGAAGAGGCCAAAATCTTCTCACCTGAAGGCCAGGGTAGTGAGCTTGCTGTGCACCCTCCTCACTGCCCTAAGGATTTTGAACTCCACGATTTTACGGTCAGTGAAGCCAAGGCTGCCCTTGAGCTTCACATTCCCCACCAGCCCCTCCTTGTTGACAAGAACAAGGTCCAGCATAGCACCTCTGATCGTTGGCTCCTCTGTCACTTGGAGAAGGAAGTTCTTGTGAAGAAATAGCTCCTGTGGGGTGCAGTTGAGAAGGGATTTTCAGCATTTCAGTTTATATAGATACTTTCAGTTTACACTTGAATCTCGGTTTAGCAGCTTAGTTTCCTTATAGGACCGTAGGTGGTTGAGTTCTTCATAGTCTTTAAAAGTAACCTATCTAACTAAAGAAATCTCTTTTGCGACAGTTATCTTTTGTTGCTTAGTCAGCTGTATGTCTGAATATATGTAAGTGTAACATGGTTTGTCGTGGATATACTCATTTACGCAAGCTGAGGTTACACCTCGTTCATTCTAGCAGTTATAGAAAATGTACAAACTTAATAAAGTTTAAATTCTTTGATTGAACTTTAAGTGTCATATTGGTAGAATTGTCACTTTAAATACAAAACGATAATTTTTCTTTTCATTAGCTGGAAGTAATACTGTGATATGCAGCCTGTTTTTACTATCTTCTTGTTTTGCAACAGTCTGCATTTACCAGTATGTTTATACCAACCATCTATAAATTATTTGAGTTAGAACTGTTGTTCTCTTGTACAACCTGTATGATTTATCAATAGTTTCCATTTTACTTATGCTCAGAAAAGCATTGCTGTATGCCTTCAGCACATGCCTTCAGTTGACAGCAAGAAATCCTTCCTCAGAAGTAGGATTCATGATGCAACATTCATGTGTGTCATGCTTTCTACAATAGCTTGTTGTGTTAGGCTTTCCCACAAAGGCCTAGTATGAATCCTTACGATAGATACAATCAAGCTCAGATGCATGTGTACTTTGTATTTCAGTGAATATGAAGAAGCGTTTCACCAGGAGGCCAATATTTGAAGTCAATAGTTATCCCGTTGGATAATAAATTGTGTTATTCATCTCAGCAAAGATCGGTATTTCCTCTGTGGACTCATAAGATAAAAGTGATCTGGTCTAACTTTAGCCTATGCTGTATCAAATGTGGATATTCTTACTTCTACTAATGTTTCACGGAAGATAATTGCAATATTCTTGGATAATTTGACAACTAGCTGCTACACAAGGAAATAATGATAAAATGTAGCCTTTCTGTGTAACATTTTGTGTATATTATGGTGCAGTACAAAGTTAGTATATAAGAATATATAAATTAGTTTAACTTCGTTTTAGTGGAGTTGAATTAATGCATAGCACTTTGAATTAAAATTTTGTATCAACATTCTTAATTAGACTATACATCTTGCCTCACACATGCACACATGCAAAGAAATAATCATACATGAAATATCTCTAATGTTTATTAATCCTAAAGACTGAGAGTACTGCAGTGTATGGAGTATAAGAAACCTAAGAAAAAGGAAATAAACAGACATGCAGAATTTTGCTAGAACTGCTCATGAGTTGTATATATTGTCACTCCATTAACTTAGCTAATGATGAATGTTATCATGTACTCAAAAAGAGATGACTTTTATAAACACACTTAAGTAAATGAAGTCTAGACTTTTGCTAATTCTCAAAGAATTAAAAAATATGAATGCAAATGCTGCTGTTATCCAAAGAATCCTTAGTTAGAAATGAGAAACCGTGTAACCTTTCTGTACTCTAGAAGTTCTTCTTCTGTACTGACTCCGTGTGCTCTGGAAAATCCTATTTCCAGTATGTCTATTCCAATCAGAAGGCATCAGAAATCATTCCTGTCATTCAGTTGGACAAAAGTAAGAAGAAACAATATTTGCATTTATCCACAGCTTCCCAAACTTCTTGCCTGTAAGGTACTTTAACTAAAGTTTTGTTTTTTGTTTTTTGTTTTTTTTTTTAATATTTGGTTTTGGTTTTGTCTTATTAGACAGGAAAATAGCAAAGCAGAATCATCCCACTGTAAAATACCAAATCGTTCTTTAGAAAAACAATAAAAATGCAACATTATTTTGATGGTATCAAGTGATTTAACGATAACTCCTCATCCTGTTACGCATCTCTCTTTTAATTAAATATGTTCCCCAAATGACTTTAAAATTAATAAATGAGTATTTCACTAGTTGTTTGCACCTACAACCTTTGCAATCAAAGCTTGTTTCAAAAAGACACTCATTTCCTAAAAAGAACAACAGCTTAAATAGTGGAACATGGCTGATGTTGTATCACATACTGTGCAGCAATTTCAGTAGGGAAA
>NW_009607781.1:14135-15083 GCF_000690535.1 Cariama cristata
ATAGGATTGGGAATGCAGGTAGCAAATTAGATTGATGTGTTGTCCTCGACATACTGGCATTTTCATTTCTGAGGCCTACCAAGTCCAAAACAAAACCATTTTTTATATTTGTTCAAAATCTCAAGAGAAATGAGTTCAGGTGATCTCAGCCCAGTTTTTCACGTACAAGAGGACACATCAAAAGGCTGTCTTTTGTTGATAGTAATTCATCACTCTTGTCTGTGAAAAGCCATGGGATAACAAGCATGGAGAAAAAAAAAGGTACTGCTAACCACATTTTTTCTGCCAACTATATCTCTCTGGCCCATTTTGTATGAGTATATGGGTAGACACGCCAAGGGAGTGAATGAAGATCATGTCTTCATGATTATCAAGGTCTGTTTTTTAATCCACCTTTTCCTACTCCTTACCTCTGACTGTATCTCAGTCTAATGAAATAAATCTCAAAGTATGGAAAGGCAAACAATGCTATAACTTAAAGAAGAACAGGTAGTGAAAAATGTAAGTCACTAAAGAACATTGATGAGATGTTAAAAATGTAATTAAGTAGCATGTCACTGTGTATGGTTTAATTCTTTCAATCTCCTAAAATGACCTTGGAAAAAATAGAACACTTGAAAATGTTGCATGTTCAATAAGTCTTTTCCCTCAGGTTTAATGAAAGAGGCAGAAGAGAGATTATTGACATGATTATGTTCAAGTTAAAAGATTTATCTGAGGAATATCTGTGTTAAGAACACTGTTCAGTTTTCGATGATGTCAGAGACATGCTTTTGGAGATGCCGCAATGTCACACCACAATGTGCAAAATTGTTTTCAGTGGTTGTTTTTATCCTTCCTATTCTTTCAGTCCTCCAGAACTCATTCTGTGAAACTCCAGTGAGGGGAGGGAATTTCATCACCATGATAACAGGAAAAAGACAGACCTGCATTTTTCACGTTTCCCTA
>NW_009607781.1:15114-25299 GCF_000690535.1 Cariama cristata
TCTGGTAGAAAAGGACAGAACACAACCTAACTTACTAAAACTGTTTAACCGGATGACCACAACAGCTTATTGAAACGAAATTTAACTAGGGGATCAATGTTTGTCAGCAGTATCTTTCTAATACTACTAAACTTGGGAGCGTGCAAATTTCTGCCACTTTCTATTCTTTCTTTGGGTCATACAAAAGACTAGCACAGAAACAAGTGAGATAGATAGAGCTGAGGTAAGAAGAGGAGGAGCTATAAGGCAGTGAAGAAAAGTAGCTGTTTTATTCAAGAACACGTTCCGTTCCGTTGGCAATGTTATAATCAGTGTAGATGGTACAATGATTAGTCTCCATTAACTAACACTGAAATAGATGGTTTCAATAACAATTCCTTATAACAGGAAATGAACTCAACTGCTGATAATACAACAAATGTTTAGAACAAAGAAGAGGACTCTATAGCAAGCCCTTGAAATTGTTTATTCTGGCAGTCTATGATATTTAGAAACAGTGCAATATCATCTTCTGAAGAATTTGAATACATGTAAAATGAAGTCTAAATTAACGTAAAATTAACAGTCTCAAGTTGTACCAGGGGAGGTTCAGGTTGGATATTAGGAAGAACTTCTTCATTGTAAGAGTTGTTAGGCATTGGAACGGGCTCCTCAGGGAGGTGGTGGAGTCACCATCCCTGTAGGTGTTCAAAAAATGTTTAGATGTGGCGCTTCAAGACATGGTTTAGTGGGTTTAGCGGGTTTAGCGGGCATGGTGACATCGGGTATACGGTTGGGCTTGATGATCTTTGAGGTCTCTTCCAACCATAATGATTCTATGATTCTATGATTCTAAGTAATTAATATCCTATTCACTAAATATTGTTTCCAATAACCATGATATGGACAGATGTTCTAAATTATATATTTAAATGGCAAAATTTAGGGTTGCTCAAAAGCTAATCAGTAAATACGCAATTTTTTTATTAAATAGGAAAGAAATTCATAGATTTAGTCAGCAAGCAACACTGGCAGAAAAAGTAACTGCTGTTCACATAGCTGTAATTTGGAGGGTCTGTACCGTGTGACTCTGATTATCTAATAGTTATGTATAATTTGGATGTACATCAGGAAAGAATATGAATGCTCCAGTTTCTCGGTGGACTAGATGTACTGTGACAGTAAGAACCAAAGGATCCATTCATTGCTATAATTAGGGAAGAATATTATTTTTAGGTTCCCATACACAATGTTAATAGAAATATGTATGTTTGTTGTATGTAAATTATTCTAGTACACACATTTTCAATAGATACAGTGGTACTACACTCTCATCATTTGAGCTAGTTAGATGTGATCATGAACCTGGCAGATCCAGCAGTTATGTTTGCAGTTGACGTTTATTGACAGAATTCTCAAGACGGTCACCGTTTCTGAGCAATTTGACTGTATTTGATTTTTAGAAGCTATGTGAAGAGCTTTTACTTTGGAGTAAAACATTAACATTAAAGGTGCATGCAAATCCTGATAGTAGTGATGTGGCTTTTGAATACCTGTAATAGTCATGCCTAAATCAGTCTGTAACTTCAGTTCATGATAGCATAGGGATATTGAGTGGCTAAATTTTAGCTCACTTTGTTAAAAATTAAAATTATTATTAAAATTAATATAATTAATTATTACTAGTATTAGCCAATATGATTTGTACTAAAAGTAACCTCCCATCTTCTCTCTCCCCTCTGACAGTACTTATATTAATCTTTTCTGTGCTCTGGTTTACTTTACAGCCCACAGACAACACACTATAGCACTGTAACTGAATCAGTAGGGAACTGCACCACTTTGAGTAAGAAATAATAGCCAGGAGTAAGAAGGCAAAGAATGGGATGTAAGTTAAGTTGACTTTGTTGCTGAAACCTGTGTGTTTGTATAACTCACCCAAAAATCTCTGAGAAAGCAGGTAGGAATTCTATTACTTGCATTCTTTAAAGAAGGCACCTGGATTCTACCTGGGTTCCCTTGTTCTCGTTTCTAAATTAAAAAAAAAAAAAAAAAGTTATCATTTTAGTCACATAAAAAATATAAAAGTATAAATTTGTCAAAGATAACATTTTCTGCATGAAGTTAATAACATAACAGTGATGTGACTGGACATTCTACATAAAAATGTGCTGTTTTCACATAGAAAATATGTTCCTATAAATTGAAGTTTTCTCATCTGTGACAGTAAATAATGACTAACGTTATTTTAATTAAACAATATAGCTTGTTCTGCTCATTATCTGTATTTCAACACTGCTGGACTGCAAGCAAGGATTTTCAAGGGGAAAAAAAACCAACAAGGCTAATATTTGCTTTTTCTCTACGTTTATCAAAATACATCTGGTCTTACAAGGGTAACATGATTATCCACAACAATAAACATCATATGCTGTTGTTATATGAATATGCACACTGTTTCAGGGAACAATTCATGATGTCAAGAAGGTATTTTAACTACAAATCTCCATAGAAGAGTAAGAGATGAGGATTAAGAGTCTAGGAATAGTGGGAGGGGAGAGACTTTTTTTTTAAGGAAAGAAACCCATTCTGTAATCTGACTTCTAATTAAAACATACAGTCCCTTTCAGATTGTATATACCAAGAATTCTACATGAACAGGACATCTATTCTGCAACTGTAATGCTATTTTCATTTTTCAAACATTTTTGGCTTAGTTTTCCCACAGAAAAAATAAAATTAAATGTTTGATTGTGGATCAAGACTGTTCAACAGATTCAGTTCAGTGTAATGTAGTTTCTTCCAGGACTTTTCAGGATCCATTTATACTCATGCAACATTCTCCAAGGACAGAAGTTAGAGAGGAAGAGACTGTTTGGTTGAACAGAAGTAGTTAAAATTATGCATCATGACTACCAAAGAGAATAGATATGAATTGTCCAGCTACAAAATCTGACCCACAGAGAATAGGCTTATAAGTCACTTGCATAATAACTGTCTTGAGGCCTGTGGCCACACATGGGACACAATATCCAAGTGACCTGAATCAGAATATTTCATTGTGTCTTTTGATTTTGTTCTTATAGAAGATGAAATCCATGTTGATATATTGTACATAAGATGGAAAACCAGATTTATATCTTATAAAATATAATCCTGAAAAAAAAAAAGAAATAAGTGAATGATGAAATGGTGATTCTACACCATGCCATAATGTTTAAAGTTCTACAGTATCACAAAAATAACTAACCTCAAGAGCAGTCCGTCTCAACAAGCAGGAAAGCAGGCAAAAATGCCAGGAGCCCTACATGGATGAACAAGGAGTTCCTAACCAAAGGCAAGCATAAAAAAGGAGTATACAGAAGAAAGAATCAGGGACAGGTAAACTGAGAAGAATCTAGCATTCAGGGATGAGGTTAAGAAAGCCAAAGCCCACCTGAAATTGTACGTGACAAGGGATGTCAAAGGCAACAAGAAGGGCTTCTAAAAGTACATATGTAACAAAAAGAATACTAGGGAGAATGTGGGCCTGCTGCTGCATGAGGCTGTGGCACTGGTGACACAGGATATACAAAAGACCAATGTATTGAATGCACCTTTGCTACAGGCTTTACAAAAAAGACTGAACTTAAGAGATCCAAGGTCTCAGAGACCAGAGGGAAAGACTGAAGGAAGGAAGACTTAGAGTAACTCTTAGGGTAGAAGACGATCAGGTCAGGTAATACTTAAGCAAAGTGAACACACATAAATCCTTGGGCCCTGATGGGATGTACCCACAAGTACTGAAGGAGCTGGCTGGTGTCATTAGGAGGCCACTTGATAATCTTTGAAAGATCATGGAGACTAGGAGCAATGCTTGAGGGTTGGAGGAAAGCAAATATCACTCCTATTTTCATAAAGGGCAAAGGACCCAACAAACAGCAGGACAGGCAGCCTCATCTCCTTCCCTGGGAAGCTGAAGAGACAACTAATCCTGGGAACCATTTTCAGGTACATGAAAGACAAGACAAACACTAGGAGTAGTCAGCATGGCTTCACCAAGTGGAAGTCATAGATTCACATAATAGTTTGGGTTGGAAGGAACCTTAGAGATCAATTTGTTCCTACACCCCTGCCATAGGCAGGGACATCTTCAACTAGACCACTTTGCTCAAAGCCCCATCCTACCTGGCCTTCAACAATTCCAGGGAGGGGGAATCCACAGCTCCTCTGGGCAACCTCTTCCAGTGCCTCACCACCCTCATAGTGAACAATTTCTTCTTTATATCTTGTCTAAATCTACCTTCTTTCAGTTTAAATACATTCCCTATTGTTCTATCCCTACATGCCCTTGTAGAAAGTCCCTCTCCAGCTTTCTTGTAGACCCCCTTTAGGTACTGGAAGGCTGCTATAAGGTCTCTCTGGAGCCTTCTTTTCTCCAGGTTGAACAGCACCAACTCTCTCAGCTTGTCTTCCTAGGAGAATCATGCTTGACAGACTTGATGAAACTCTACAATGAAATGGCTGGCTTGGTAGACTAGAGGAGGACAATGGATACTTTCTAGGTTGACTTCAGTAAGACCTTCAACATTGTATACCATAAGATCCTCGTAGAGATACTGGTGAAGTGTGGGCTACATAAGCATACAGTGAGGTGAATTGAAAACTACTTGAACAGGCAGGCCCAGGGAGTGGTGGTCACTGGAACAAAGTCTAGTTAGAAGGCAGTAACTAGCAGTGTACCCCAGAGGTCAATATTTAGCATAGAATAGAACAGACTATTTCAGTTGGAAGGAATCTACAATGATCTTTCAGTCCAACTGCCTGAACAATTCAGGGATGGCCAAGTGAAAGCATGTCGTTAAGGGCATTGATTGTCCAAATGCCTCTTTCTATGAAAATCCCTTGTGATTTACTTTTCTGGTGTGTTAATAGGTCAGGCAAATGAATGTCCTGTAAGATTAGCTTCTGCATGCTGTAAGCTCCCTGTAACAAAAGTTCTTTCTGTATTTAACCTCAGCTTATAAAATGCCTTAAAGCACTTGGTTTACCAACATAAATCCCTGTTAGAACTATTTCGGAGAAGTCTTGAATCTTGCCATTCTATTTTGTTAAAAGACTTTAGGAACCAACAAGACCTCTTCAAAGCTAGTCTACCACTTTATAGTGAGTGAGATTAAAGAACACATGGTCTGGTCACATCTGCTTCATTGTGTGAGCAAATATGTTGTTGCAATCTGTAGAAGTTGAGAACAGCAGAGGAGTCATACTGAGAGGCCTGATAAATGACAGTTGTGATAATGTCCTTGGTGACATATATTATATGGGTCCTGGAAGATAAATAAATGATCAACATGATTTAACTGTACAGATGGAAATATTGTCAAAACATGTCTAAACATAGTTCACTGTGAAAAGAGTGGTGGTGTGGAAAATACCACTCAGAAGTTAGCCTGACCTCCTGTTTGAAGCCTGTACCTTTTGAAGAACAGGCATACAGAAGAGCAGGGAGCCTCTCTACAGTGCTGACTTTTTCATCTTCCTATAAAGTTATCGACACATTCAGCATATAAGGTATGTATGAAGATGACTTCTGAACTACTGGTGCATACCTTGCAGTCATATTAGCCTAGGAACTTTTCTGTGCAGAGATCAAGTCACCAGGGGCCACAGTGAAAAAAAAGGTATGAATCATCAGTATCACAACCTCACCATAATTTTTCAGCTCAAAAACATTTTCTAGGAAGTGATACTGGTCTGGCAGTCAAATAGACTAAATGATCTAATAAGGTATGCTTTTCCATTTCAGATCTTAACAATAGGTGAGCTAAATCAGAAATTGCCTTTCAGCTTAAAAGAGCAGATCACTTTCAAAAATCAGACTGCTGTCAACATACCTGATTCTCAGTTTTATTTATGGGATGGCCACAGTTAAAATAACTGACCATACTTGTTCATTTGAATCTCTTTCTTTTCACATGGGTGCTATTTTCACACTAGAGCGGAAGAAAACAGAAGAAAAATACAGCGGAAACAAAAATCTGTTTTTAACTCTGTGAGACTGTCCACAGTTTCAGTGGATGCTATTTCAAGTGAACACAAATATTAATGTTTATATTATAATATGTTTGATCCCTTTCTAATTTTAGGTGTGTAATTGCACTTTGAAGTGTATTTCATCACTACCTGAAAGAAGATCTTGACTTTCCTTGTAACACATTTATTTTCATTTCTCATCAAATACATTTATTAACAGATACTTCTTGCATGTTAGAAATAAATATTGGCTACAACAGGTCGTCTTCTTTATGTAGTCAGTCTTTGCTGCACACCATTTAGTTCTGACTGCCTTTCTTCTCAAATAGACCATAGATCAGAAGTATTTACCTTAGTGTTTATTAGTTTGCACATTTCCAAGAGTTTGTGGTAAGTTTACTCATATCTCATTATCTGTTTTTCCTTGGTGTCCAGTGATTAAAATAATGACTTGATGACAGTTTCATCACTTTTGTACACTGATGAAAAACTCACATTCTGTATTTTTTTGCATCACTTGTGTAAATTCAACAAAAAATGTGTTTTTAATCTTTCTCTTCACACTGGAACCTTAAAAAAATATTGTAAGGTCATAGGCAGTTGCAAAGAAAAGGTCAGTCAGCTAGTGGCTACTTAGCATACAGCTTTTAGTGGTCTACTGCTCCTAAGATTTCTACTTCATACACTTTTACTCTTTAAGATAAACAATTAAATGCTGACAGTATGCGTGATCTCTGTATTTTTTTCCTGTGGTAGTACATGTTAAATAACTTACTTTTATTTACATAGTTCCCATGTCGGTCCAATTAATACATCTGATTTATAACTGAGATGTCACTTGTGATTCCTCATTCTAAACTAATTGGATTCCAGAGGCCTCTATTGGTCAATCACTTCTTCCTTATGTCATCTTCCAAAAAATCTTAAGTATGTGATTCTCCAGTTGGTCGGGAAAATATAAATGCTTTCTCTAAACTGCTGTAGTAGTGAAAAAGAAACCTAAATGTTGAAATAGGCAGTTATTTTACTCTATTTTACAAAATATTATTGCAGAGCATTTCTTTTTTAATTACTATTTCTTCTTTCTGAGGATACAAGAAAAGGAAACAAATATACTATCATCTAGTTTGTGATTTTAGATTAATCTTAGATATAGTCAACAATGTTACTCAGATTCTGTGTACTGCTTTAGATATACAATGAACATAGCTGGTATTATATATGGTATCATAGAGCCAAAGATTATTTTTTTTTTTTTTAGTTGACACCAGCAATATTACTAGGCTTACATTGTTTGAATAACTTAAGTTCCTCAATGATTCAGAAGCTACTTAAGATATATTTTATCATTCTTCATTTTAACAAATTAACAGAATTAAGCTTTTGTGTGACTTCATCCTTTGAAACTCTTACCAGAAAGTCAATGTCTATTAGCATTTGTACAAACTAAGTGACTGCTGCCGTAAAGAACAAGCCATTATGGATTTGCACATTTCTAATACAATATGCCTGCTTCTGGGGTATTATTCTTCTTCCTTCCATGACTGTGAGCTATCTGCAAGCCAAATTTTGAAGTCCTTACTCTGGCACAAAATGTATTGCAGTCAGTGGAAGATTTTCCAGAATGCCAGCTTCATGATTTATACAGCAGTATTGCTTAGTTCAAAGGATTTAAATTTCTAGTCAGACACAGGTATATAGATGCTATTGATCTAGTATGTGGATATTGCTTATCTGACATTAGAATTTGATCCTTATTGTCTGCTTCTGAAACCCAGACAATTCTCTGCTATAAAGTTGACAGATTGTTAAATTCCAGTTTGGTTAGATGGATCTTAGTGAAGCTCCCTGAATTCATCTAAGTAAGCAGACAGTTATCACTACATTATCTACAGGCTAACTTGGGCTTTTCAAATCAGCAGATTTGAATTTTCTCCATTTAGAGAGCCACTAGAGCCTAGTTCTTTTTCTGTGTTCTGATAAAACAGAGAGATGGGTGTCTTCTGATATATCCCTTTGAAGCAAAACTAGACTGCTTCTTAAATCTAATCATATTTGGGTCAGAGAATCATACCTAACAAAACTATTACAGTTTTTTAAGGAATATGCAAATAAATTAATGTGCTTGAAAACAAAATTGACAAAGTTTTTAGGAGGTTTTTGGGCATAAAGTTTTTTAAGGAGACAAAGCTGTTATGTAATGTTACTCCTGTGGTGAAAAGATAGGAAGCAAAAGCTAAGGATAAATGACCAGCTTTCACATTGGCAATTTCACCTAAGAAATTTCTGCTGGGACTTGTGCTTTTACTATATTCACAAATTAGCTAGGACAAAAAACCCCACAGCAAACTCAAAACCAAGAAATAGTCAGATAACAAAGTCTGCTGCTGATAAAATCTTATACATGTAATAATAGACGAAGGGCTACAGGACCATCTTGTGATACTGATTGACTTGATGATATAAGGAAGACATTTTTTTATGCTGAGGGTTGTGAGATACTGGAACAAATTGCCCAGAGACCTGTGTAATGTCAATGTCTACTTGTGAAGAAGTCTTCTGGATGTTCTTCATAATGAACGGAGAAAAATAAGCACACAGAAGACATGAATTATTTAATTCTAAAACCGTTACCTAAAATAGGAGTAGAAAAATAATGGCTGTTATAACTTTGCTTTTCCCTGAAGCAGCTTGATAATGATTTGGTTGTTGAACATTATAATATACACTTGCATTATTGACACAAGATTATAAGCATATGCTAATATGTCTTCAAAAGCTACCACCTCTTGGCTGAGGTACGGTACCTGATTATATATGAACTTTGTAAGCATTTTGCAAATACCAAGTTAAATTGATTGGTATAAATCTCTTTCCCAGATTGTATCTCAGCTGAAAAACAGTAACTTCCAACTAAGGCGCATTAAAGTCTTAAACTATGATAACCTGTTTGCTTGCAAATATGTGGTCATAATCTTATTTTTAACCTGCTCTGTATAACACATCTGCTTTGGCTCATTCAATTTAAATACTTATTTTCTGTGTGATGGTATCACAAGACCCTGCAGTAGCAGTTGGAAGACTCTTAAAGACCTGATGGCTCAAAACTCGGCCAAGAGCAGGAACATCTGTGCAAAATATCTGCCTAAATGGAGTAACCAAGAAGTCTGCAGGGAGAAGCTTCTTTTGTTATGATTTCTCCCTCTTGTTTCATCAGGAAAACACTCAAGATGTTGATTTGTGAAGGAGTCTTGCTATAGGGCACAGATGGAAATAAGAGCCTGAGCTTGAAGCTAGCCCCATTCAGAAAGGATCTCTTCTGGAGACAAACTCAGCCTTGCTGGCTACTTTTCTTAAATGCTGTCATGATAATGAGTTACATCATTGGCACCTTAACAAATTTTATGGTTTACAAGAGCAGGTCACACATACAACAGACATTTCAGGCTCTTTATTGGCTGTGATTGCAGTCAGGTAGTAAACACTGATAAAGCAACACATCATTCAAACCAAGCCAAACCTAATCAAAATAGAACAAAAAAACCCCACCATCCGACCATTACCACATAGGAGCAAGATTGCTGGGCTATAAATAGTCAGTTCAGTGCTAGTTAGTGACCAAAAATTTTACCTGAGTCTTGGGCATTATTAGAAAACAAAATAAGAACATAATTGTTTCACTGTATGGTTTTACATGTTTTGGCTGAATTTAGACTACTGAATACAGTTCTGAGGAAGAACTGCATGTCAGAAAGGGGATAGTAGAATTTAGAAAGAGTTCAAGAAAGGTGATGAGGATAAAAAAGGTATGCAGCAGCTTCCTTATGAGACATATTTAGGTCTTCTAGGTCTTCTCAAACTGGTAGACAATCTGGAGGTGTGACAGAAGTCTGTAAAACCAGGGCATGAAGAGGATGAGAAGTGTTACACGAGCTGTTACTTTATGGGATTAAGACAGCTGCAGAGGACAGAAGCAAGGACAATGGATATCTTTTCTCTTTTTTTTCCCATATGCCATGTTTTACCACACAAGCATAGCAGTTTGAAACTTCACATCAGCGATTAAGGCACTTGCTCATTAATTAACCAAATGGAACAAATCACGAACTAGATGCTGATTTTACAGTGGGACAATTGAGATCTTGACAGATAGCTCTTCTTGAGCTCTCTCTTTCTCCAGGTCTACACTCT
>NW_009607781.1:25330-31590 GCF_000690535.1 Cariama cristata
TCTTTCATAGTGTTAGTGCCTGTGTGTTAATCCTCACATGCTTCTACACATACGTGGCCAATATATGATAGACCATATGTATATTTGGCAAAGCTGTATAATCACCCTAGTTTGTAGTTTTCAAAGCTTCTGTATCAACAGCAGCTTCATTTCAATAAGCTATTAACTTCCCATAAAAGTCCTCTATATCAGCAGAAAAGATTTTCCATGGCTACCACTATAAGCTAAACAAGTTTAGAAGTTTAAAAGTATCTTATTAAGTCAAGTACTTTTAAATACCTTCCTCAGTATCTCTTCAATACTGCAGTGAACAGAATAATGGGCTAAGTGGGACATTGACCTAATGTAATAGAGCTGTTCTTATTTCATTTTAAGTTTACCTAAACTAACCTGATGAAAAAAATAAATATCCAGACATCCTATCTATGCCAGTACTTTGGAGAGAGACCACCAGAGTAACTAGACCCTTTCAGCATGCATAACATATTTGGCTCGACTTATGTTTCCGTTTAACAGATATTCCTTTCAGTTTGGATCATTAGTTTTATATCTCCTACAGACTGTTTCCAGAGCAGTATAAACATTTTGAGCATGCCAGGCCTTACCACATGAAAGGCAAATTAAAGAAGAATCAAAAGATGAGAATTTAAAGTAGACAGAGCAGTCGTGTCTTGCCATCTTTTTCTTAACTGCCATAGTGATTATGAGTAATATCATCATTGACTTAACAAGTTCCATAGTTTCCTTCCTTCTTTGCCAGTGATACTAGCTTATGGTAATTAACAGTTTCATGTCTGGCTTTGTATTAGCTTCTTTTCTTTTCTATTGGGATTTTAAGTAATGTTAAAAATGTCAACTGTTTTACTTTTCAGTATTTATTTAGTATTTTAACATTTCTAAATGAATAAAAAGAATGCAAACTTAGTAATTTTTTTAAAAAAACCAAAATATTCTAAGAAAAATGTTGCAACTGGAACATTTTGAAGATTCTTTTAGGTTTTCAATGAGATGAAAATAGAAAAATAGTAAAAATACTTTTCATGTAAATGACGTCCAAAAAATGGCATGACTGGAGAATGAGGATATAATCATCTTACATTTAGATCATCTATGGATGTATCTTCATTCTTGATACATACATTTTATTAGTTGTATTCCAGTTCACAATTTGAAGTCCTATAAAATGGGCATTGTGGTGAGTTTACTTTAAATAGCATTTTTATTAAGTCAAAGTTAGTGAATGCTTTCACTGCTATTGCACTGTTAGGATATCTTTTTCTGTATATTCCAGTAATAAAATGAATGATAGCAGAAGAGCTCATATTGCTTCTGGGAGCTTCCCAGGACTGAAAGCATCATAATTTTAAAAAAAGTATTCCATGGTAACATTTTAATCAATTTAAATATTTTAACAATATTTACTAGTGGTTTTTTGTTGGAATGAAATTAAATAAAAAAAAAAATAGAAAGCTGGGAACTGACCAAGTTCCATGTTAAAACTGCATGAAGTCAATAATTGGTTTCAAGTTCATTTGAAATTCTTCTAAATCATAGCAAAATTAGTCTGAATTTCAGTTTGATAAAAATAGTGTAAAATAAGTAGGTTTTTTGCATGGCTTTGGGAATTTCATTGCAGGCATTTGGCATAACTTTAGAGTGGTTGATTTTTAACTGGTTCTTTTGAAAGATATCTCTACTTTTGTCTTCACTACACTCATTGTCTGTAGAAAATACTTTGTATGAAAATATCTTCTCTGAATGTAAGTACTGAAATAGAATCTAGTATTTAACCTTTTTCAACCCATTAGATAGTTTTAGGAGTTAACTCCGTCTATAATTTTAACCACTAGTGTTTGGAGGCAACAGAAATTTGCCAGAAGGACGACCTGAATGTGTGAATCACTCAGCATAACTTCCCTTAGTGTGACTACATTGCAGTCCGTACTAACATCAAAGCCTGACACATACCCTGAGTAGTGTTTTGTCTTCAACATAAATTCTCACTGTTCATTCTCACTACTTTTAACAACTGGAGAAAAAATAGAGGTGAATTTTAAAGATATTTGGGCATCTTATTTCATCTGGGGGATACCAATGGATGTTAGGCTTAAAATATACTTAAAAACATTGCTATAAGTGACTTTCCAATCATGAAAGAAATCTATAGTAGAGCAGAGGCTCAGATACAGACGTCAAAACTTCTAGGTCCATTTCCAAACTAGCAGGTTGTTCTTGCTGTATTATAGTCATGCACTTAATTCTGTGATCTTGGAAGACCAGACGGTAACCATAAGGAGCTATATAGATTAGTTGAAATATATTAGAATTTTAAGTAATAAGGAAATTATTCATAAATAGGAATAGATTTATGGTTCAGACCACCTGAGAGTCACATTCTGCCTGACTCTGTGAGCAAAGACATGCAACATACTCCTTGAGAACAAAAATGTTCACATGCAAACGAACATTATTCTAGAGGTTATCTGCTTTTAATTAACAGTTATCCAGATTCAGAAAGGGGTTTTAGTGATGATATATGGTAAGTGAGAGGAAATGAAAAACAAATAATTTGTCTAGGGAAAGAGGGAAAGATACTTTCATTCAGTGTTGAATAAATGGGACATGAAGTGCCAGAGGAGATATTGGTCTCGGCACTCATTCTATATCCTCGGTTTGATTGGAAGTCACTAGGTAACAGAAAATGCTCACACTTAAAAACTCAAAGGTTCTGACAGAACAATGGAAATGATTCCTTGAAAAAAAAAGAGGGGTTTTTAGCTTTGAAAATCTGTGATGAGGGCACAAGAAGGAGAAATTCTTAAACCAAGAAAGATGGTTAATGTAGGTAGTAAACAAGCTCTAAACACGTAGACTTATCTTTAAGCTTATTCACCATAATATACTAATAAACCTTTTCCATGATATCTTTAAGGAATATCCTATCATTTCAAAGACTAAAATGGACTTGGATATTTGGTTAGAGGAAAAATGGAGCAAAAAGGTAGCTTGCTTCAGGTATTGGTCAAAGTCATAAGTCAAAACACTGCATAATATAAAATATGCTTGTATGAGGCTGATGAAAAGCCTTTAGATAAAGTGTGAAAGGAACAGAGTCCTATTTCTCACGCAAGTTCATGTTACCTTGATATGTAACTTCAATGAATCTCACAATGACTTTATTTTCTGTGGACACAGAAAATTTCAGAGGACATGGAGCACTTAATGATTTCTGTCTGAAATATACTCCAAAATTCAAAATACAGTCTCTGAGGAAGCATGTTTTTCTGACAAGTCAAAAGATATCTGTAAGGATTACTGTCAAAAGGAATTCTTCAGAGGCTGTCCTATGTTTTTCTCCCTTATTAACTACAGTGTGTTTATTAACCTGCTAACAATCTAAGTATTAAGGAGGAAAGCAAGTCATCTAATCTTAAAAATAATCAATGGAAGCAGGATCAATGGAGAAAATGAGTAACCGAGAAATGAAGATTACAGTCAAAATAGAGAAGCAGTTAAAGAAAACAACAAGTAGAAATAAAAAGCACAGTTGAGGGCCAATCAACTATTCATGGACAAAGCAGTAAGTATACTTAAAGAAAATCTCTTCAGAAGCATATTTCATAGAACAATTCAATTAGAACAATGTAATACTGAATTATAAAGATTTCCATTCAAATGCATCCCTGCATCTACCTGACCACAAAAGAAAGAAAGGAGTACTGTGGTCATAGAATATATGCCAATATTTACCTGTTGAAGGGAATAACAGAATGTGAAATTATTTTTTTTTAAAGGGACAGTCATTATTCCTTTAGAAGTAGATTTTTTAAAGCATGTTAGCTTGTGACAACCATGTAAATGGAAATTATTTTCTTATCACCACAAACAGATACCTCTGCAGTCATTTTCCCTCTGACATTAACTCATGTATCTCAACTCTAGCCCATAAGGACTGCACCTAATGATGAGAAGGCAATTGCATCTTCATGTCAGTCTTCATTCTGTTAGCAGAGACTGCCAATTAATGCCAGTTGTTTTGGTGATTTTTGTGATATAGATGTTTGTCCACTGAGATTTGACTTCTGCTAGTGACCTATACTTCACCTCTGGAGCAGCTGCCAGAAGGTGACCTTTCAGTCTCTATCACCCTCTGCTACATTGAAACCCATGACTTAGAGGTGAAAGATGCCTTATATATTCTTCTGAATCATTGGAGTCCTCACAGTATACTAATTCTTTCTGAATGTCTCATTGACTTTTATGCCCTGCTGTAGGCTATAAGAAAGGAAAAGTAAGAGCAGGGCATAAAATTAAATAGAATTGCAGACATTGGTGGAAAATGCTCTTTTTTCTCTTCCCCTCCTCCCAGTGGTAAATACTTTCCATGACAATTTTATTGTAAGAAAATATCTTGGTAGATTTACCTACGCACTGAAGACTGGGGTAGTACACTATATTCAGGAGTTGGATGAACTTACCTAATCTGCTTGAAGAAGCCCCCAGATCATGTGGAAATGGAAATGGCTGAGCAAGAAACATAAAAGAACTGGAACAGAAAAGAAATTTGCTATCCACAGATGATGTGAGATAGTGATAGCAGGCCAAGGGAAATGAGTATATAAAGAAAAGAAAATGTAAAAGAAAAATAAAAATGAAGAAAATACCTGAAGACCTCCTAAGAACTTATTTTATGTGCAACTGAATTCACCAATAGATTTATCCAGTTTGCCATTTTAAAGGATTTGATGATTTAAGGATAAAAGTTTACAAACAAGATGATCAAATACATGAATTACTAAGATTTTAAACACTGCAAAGATTGTGAGAAAATATTTTCTTTCTATTTCAGTAGTTCTCAGAACAAAAGGGGAAAAAATAATCCTTTTAAAAAGAAAAGTTATATCATAAAACTGTATGAGTGATTTGACCACTACCTGATAGTTTGTCAGAGATTAATCTTTCAAAATTATAGATGTTTGTATTTGAGTGAATTATTGTATAATTCCTCTACAGTGGAGAGTAATAGCTACTTTTAGGAAATTATTCATCTTCTGCTCATGCAGAAGTCTAAAAGAGTTTAGGCTTACTTCATTTAAAAAGTGCTTATTTCTCTGCATTGGCTATGAAGGAAGTCTGTGGTGAGAGTCTGAGAAACTAATGTCAGTTTTGTTGAGGAAAGAGTAAATGAAATGGATATCTTCATTTATGCATTTCTGAATCACTAAGAAATACAAGCAGAGCATGCTTTGTAAAATGTGGTGACATCACTGAAACTGGAACAAAAGCAACATAATACCTTACTAACCTCACTTGCCTTAGTATCCCAAATTGTATAGGACTCCAGAGGCAGACAATACTGCAGCTTCAAGGGCTGTGTTCAGTTATACTCACAATCAAGATTACTTTTTTTCCTACAATTAAATCATAAGAATATATGAAGATATTTAAAAAAGAAAAGAGCTGATGCTGGTCAATAACTTACCTGTTGGATGATGATGCATGACAGTAGGTACAATTTCCTAAAAGTACAAGGAATACAGTATAAAGCCTGAAAGTAATCTCTTTCTTCCAGATATTGGCAGAAAGTCAGTAAAATTTTCCATTGATCTTCCTCCAGTTTACCAAGTATAGAGGTATTTAGTTTCACTGCTAAGAAGAAAATGTCTCAGCTGTTAATATTGAATCTAATCTTAAATTTAATATTGATGTTGATTAAAAATTGCACATATTTTAAAATATTCAATATATTGCAGAATTCAAACAGTAACAAATACAGCCATCAACAAATGCTCAACAATATATACTTAGAACTACTTTAAAAACATATGGTAGACTTTTTTTTTTCCTTAAAGACATTTCAGCCAAAATTGAAATATTTCACAGGGATATGCTGATTTTGTTACCATTTTGACAGAGAAAAATAATGAAGAAATTTTGTGTTTTCCTTCTAGGATATTTATTCGTTTGTGTTCTCGTTTCTCACTGCACTCATGTCTTTTGTGGATAAGAAGACTGCTATCAAACTACGGTTCTCCATTCCTATTGTGAGCTTTGAGCTTTCCATATGATTTATTCCTGACTGTAAGAGAATTAGTGGATGTAAGTAATTAATTACTTGCTAAAGGTGTGTACCTCTCTCCATCAACTCTCAAGTGATTGTGATTATTTCTGTATTAGCAGATAAAGTGACTTTGAAAAGTCAAACAGTTGATTTCGAGAACCCTACAGCTACACTACAACGCAATGGGGGGCGGCGGGGG
>NW_009607781.1:31621-48087 GCF_000690535.1 Cariama cristata
GGGGGGGGAGCAGATTACTTTGGTCTTGTCTTAGCCAATCCTGTGAACTGAATGCCTGTTAATATCAAGATTTCACTCCTTTAACGTGTTTTTGGTTGATTATCATGTGAAAGGGAATGCTTTGTGCACTGTGAGTATGCCTGGTCTAAAATAAATCACTAACATGTTTCAGTTTTAATAAAACACACTATACTTCTGACTTCAGATAGTAAATTTTAAGAATGGATGTTTAGATAATTGTTCATATTTACAAGAAATTTAGTAATGTTTCAAGTTGTATTAATATATGAACTGTGCATTTATATGTATGTGTGTATGTGTGTAAGAGACAAAAATAGAGAGAAGTGCCAAAAAAAAGAGGTAGAATAAGAACTGTTGTAGTCATTCCTCTGTCCTCAGACAGCAAAACTATAAAGTTGATACTCATAAAGTTCACATGCACATTGAGCCTATAATTTATCATCTGAAAAGAATATTTCATATATTTAACTTTTAAAATGTGCATGTTTTGAATTCTGCTAAGGATGCATAGCTCTGTGTCATCCTTTGTCACCACTTTTTCTCAGTTAGTACTGAAATAGAGCTTATCAGGAAAGAGAAGGATAAAACTAATTCATAATGAAACAATTTCAGATTTTTATCTTCTTTTTTTTTAATCTGCAAGTTTGTGTTGTTTAGTTTATGTTTGAAAAAGTGAGATTTTCTTTGTCTCTTTTACCCAAAATCATATGCTGTAGTGTCATGACATTTCTGGATTCCAAATATAATGTGGTCTTTATAGAGAAATGAGGTCAAAGTTATGATAAGAACATGACACAAAACTGATTAAAGAGATGACTCCTTTGCTACTTCCAAGTTGGTATTTTTTAAAGACTATTCTTACAGCCTTAACTATCGGTAAGAGGGATAAATTTATTTCTGAAGATTATATCAGGGGAAGTAAAGTATTCCAAGGATCATCTCAAACTAAACCTTCTCATAAATCCAATGCTGAAAACATGTTATTATTAAGATTATTTTTCTGTAGCATTTACCTTTTGTTGTAAGTATATTATATCTGACAGGCATGCCTGTCAAGATTTTAAAACTTTTTCTCATTTATTGCAAAATCAGCGGCGCTTATGGACATTTTTAATATGATAACTTGACTGGTAAAGATATGGAACAAATGAGGCTATTAAAATCCATGCCTAAGATAGAAGCCACAGAAACATTAAATGTCATTGTAAATACTGATGAGTAGATAGAAAATTGGATGATGGTGATTAGAATTTATCACTCAAATCTTTCTGCTTCACAAAGCTGAAAGAAATGAGGGATTTTCCAAAAATATTTGTCAGTCAGTTTTAATATGTGGAGGATAGTAAACTGTCTTAAAAAAAAATCATCAACTTGCAAAAAAGTCATGTTAAATGTTGGAACTGAACATAAACATGTGTACTTTGCACATAGGTGTGTCTCTGTGTATACAAAGATACTTATATAGCAGTTAAGGAATCACAGATCTTTGTAATAGAAGTATTTAGAAAACTGATAAATCAAACCAGTTTTAAAATTTGAAACCAACCTTTAGTAGGCATTCATTAACAACACACATTGTGCTATTCAAAGCAGTTAGTCCTTAATAAGTGTATTCTAAATTAGCACTGAACATATAATGTCACAGAGCTGATGCTGGGTAGATAATGCCTACAGTCATGGTCACTGATGGCGTAAGTTGTTGAGGTGGAGGTGACCAAGCTTGAGAGATTTTTAGTGATGGAAACTGGAAGCAAAGCGGATATGCCCTTTCCTCCCCTCATCCCACATTCAACATCTCCTTTTACAAGAGGTTTGAGTTTCCAGACAATTCCGAACCCTTGGCCTCCACCATGAGACTACGCTTTTTAACCTAGAGTGTGATAATTTCCCAGAGCAGCAGGCCTTATCCTATTGCTTGGTTGGCTTTTTGTGTGTGTTTGTAGATTTGTTTGTTTGTTTTAACTTGCTTAGCTGCTGATTCTTCCCTTAAAGCAAAATTTTCTCTTCAGTACTGAAAAAAAGAGTTCTTGACTGGTAATTGACCATCAGTAAACTGTTTTTCTGGGGTCTCTGTTTTCAACCTGTGCCAATATTTTCAAGGTCTTTGCTGTTATCCTGTGGTAATGCTGTATATCAGAGCAAGAGACATTCAGAGTCAAGGTCTGTTAAATGCAGCAAGTGCATTTAACAAGCTGATAACCAGGCAGACATTCTGACCAGGGCTTTGTAGTTTTAGCATGTCTATGGCATGTCTGTAGCAAAGGCTACATTGTTTTCACTGGGCCACCAAATTACTACGTGCTTATACAGTTATACTGCAGTAGTGTACTTAAGTCCACGATTAAGACTAGCTAACAGTCATTAAATCCTATTTAGTGTGTTTCCATTTTTATGAATGTAATAGGTCTCTGCTTTGGTTACGTAAATCAATCTTATTTTCTTCCTTGACCAGGGTAATTTGCCCAGGGGGGAAATGAAAAGCTAGGGTATGATCTAGCTTAGTATCACCAAGGGTTCTGACAAAATACGCATGATTTTATCATAAGAAGGAAATATTGTTTAGATAATTATTGTAAATTAATGGTGTGAGTACCTGATAAAACACAGATTAACTGTCATATATTCCAGTCAAAATGGAAGGAGGCATAAATTCCCATAGGTATTTGTTTTTGTCTGGTATTAAGCAACATAATTTGCAAAAACTAAAAGACAATACAGAAAGTCAGTAATGGTGGCAATATACAAGGACAGTATTATTACTCAAAAAATACATCTTGTAGAAATTATCTGAAATTATTAAAATAGTAAAAACAAGTGGAAAGTGTTATACTGGGGAAGGAAATATCAAATGAACAGGTTGCAAATGTTCGTTAATATGCCAGTCAGTCAGAAATACAGCAGGAAGATGTTAGGATCTTCAGTAGATTATGTAAAAAAAAAAAAAAAAAAAAAAAAACACAAAAATAATGTTCTTGCCGGAAAGGGAAATACTCTTCTGGAATATGTTAGCAGAAGTACTGCTTGTAAAATGATACAGAGACTCTCCCGTAAGGACTCGTGAAATTTTTTTTGCTTGCTACCTCTAAATTCGACGATGTTATAGACAAATTGGAGAAAACTCAAACAAGAGCAATAAGAACACTATAAAAAGTATTTCATAATATGTTGATAACATTGTTTTCTTGATCTAGAAAGGGAAGACATATATAGTATACAATAATGGTCTTCAAAGTATATCAGTCACTGGGGAAAAAAAAAGCAGTGATAGTTTTTCTGTAGATTTCCTGAAGACAAGAAAAGACATAATTTGCAAAAATTTTCTTAGGCTAGGTAAAGGACTAGTTACAGGAGCTGTTAAAAACTTAAGTTGTAACACAGAAATTATGGAGATCCCCATTACTGTAGATGTTTATAACAAAAATTTAAAGGCATAATATATATAATAAATATACTCAGGGACATTATGACTATATTTGTAATTTTCTTGATGCATTGTAAAATTATTGTTCCTGTTAGAATTCCATTTTCAATGCTTCTAAAGTGAACTAGCTTTCAGAATAATTTCTCCTACTTCAACAGGAAGTGGTCAGGGAACTTCTAGTCTGTCTAAGTTAGAGAACTGAATAACCATAGACATCTTGTTGAGATTAAAACATATGAATATATGAAATGGTGATAGATGTTATAACTGTGGGTCTGGGGTTTTTTTGTGGGTTTTTTGTTTGTTTGTTTTTGTTCAGAACTTCTTTTTGTAATATTACCTCTGGAGCTCATTTTCTGTTCTTATAGTTAAATATTATAAAGTTTTGTTTCCTCCTTTCTTGGACCCAACAACCCAACTCCAGACTGTGTCTCTGAATCCTGACTTTCCAGTGTTTGTTTCAAGTCTGAGGATGTCAATCTACTAATCAACCCTTTTTTCACTGTTACAATTGCTGGGATGAGAAAGGCAAGTGTCAAAATAGCAGAGTGAAAGGGAATTTATTCTATGTACATTCCCTCTGTATTTATCTTTTAGCTGAGAATTTTTTTGCAACTCTTACTTCTGAAGTTTCAGTGCTACTTTTGCGTAGCTTCCACAGTAAGTAGACACTTGTAGAGTGGTACTCTCATGTAAAATATGTAAAGTTCATAAGATGGCTCTGATTAAAAAAAAATAGATCCCACATTCTACCAATCTAGCTGTGTGTATCTTAGCTTAGTCTTCTCATTTAAGATACTTCTTGGCGATATCTAGTCATACAGACGAAGAAGGCTCCAAAAGGTCCAAGGTCGACTGGAGGTCATGCTGCGGTTCAGTTGAATTAATTCTGTGCCTGCCTTAGGAGTTTTGAATGCTGTGTGCATTACTTTATAATTGTCAACATTACTTTTCATTCTTCTTGTCATTTAATTTACAGAGCAAATCAAAACGCCTTTCAGTTTCACTTATTGCTTGGTATGAGTTCACGGAGTTCCCTTCCCCTTTACACAAATCTGTATTAGCACATCACAAATTGAAGTTCACTGTTCCACACTGTTTCTCCAATTAATTATATTTGGTTTAGATATTAAAATAAATAGAAACAATATTGAATAATAACTACTGCATAGAAAATGCTTCCTAAAGCATTTTATCAGTTAGACCATGGTTATTGACCTCTGAACTTGAAAAAAAAAAAGCTTAATCTAGTTGTATTGAGCCATTAGGCATCTTGTCTTTTCACAATTTCATTAACTGTTTTTAAGCAGGTGACAGAAAATCCACCATTTTCAAAATCATATGACTTTAAGTTACTGCGAAGTTAATTGCATTCTTTAGGAACTAGTTTGAAACTTATGCATATAATTAATTCCTTTTATCCTCACAACAAGTAAATGGAGTGATGAATTAAAATTCAACCAACAATCCATATAGCCTAAAAAACTCATAGAAAATAAATTGAAAAAATAGCTAGGATATATACTATATAACAAATATGTGCCTTTGCTATGCCTTATGTTTAGTATCCTCATTAATGGCTTGAAGAAGAAACCTGAAAAAAGATTTTTGATTTCCATGTTAATAATATACTAGTTATTTTCATAAAATTATCAGAATTTATAGACATATTTTTCTAGCCATGACAGTTACAAATTACTCACGCAGTCATTATTTTTTAGGAACTAATTTATTACTAACTTCATGATCTCTCATATCAGAGGAAAAAAATTTTTTTGTGTTAAAATACCTCATCTGTTTACTCAGAGAAATCTTGTAAATAACGGTAAAATATCTTATTCTGTTGGAAGTGTGTTGCTATGCAAGGAAAATATGAGGGGAATATATTTAATTTCTTCAGTCTGACTTTTTGAATGTGGATATAGTTTTGTGTAAGAAAAGGGAAGTATCCTTTTTAATAACTTTGGATATATCTGATGGACGTTGACTTTTTTGGCATTGCCATGACCATCAGAACAATGATGTATATTAGGAAACTTCTACATGAGCAATTAGGAATTCTGATGGATTCTAGCCAGTAGAAATCTACTATTTCTACTATAATTTCCAGTAGAAATCTACTGTATTTTTCCTGGGTTTGGCTGGGATAGAGTTAATTTGCTTCATATTAGCTTGTATGGTGTTATGTTTTGGATATGTGACCAAAACAGCATTAATTACACACCAGTGTTTTTGTTATTGCTGAGCAGTGCTTATGGAGAGTCAAGGTCTTTTCTGCTTCTGATCCCATCCCAGCAATGATTAGGCTGGGGATGCACAAGAAGTTGGGAGGGGACACAACTGGGACAGCTGACCATAAATGACCAAAGGGATATTCCATAATATATAACATCATGCTCAGCATAGAAAGCTGGGAGAAGAAGGAGGAAGAGGGTGGTGTTTGGAGAGATGATGTTTGTCTTCCCAAGTAAACATTACACATGATGGAGCCCGGCTTTCCTGGAGAAGACTGAACACCTGCCTGCCAATGGGAAGTAATGAAAGAATTCTGTATTTTGCTTTGCTTGTGTGCACGGCTTTTGCTTTACCTATTAAACTAGCTTTATCTCAATCCATGAGTTTTCTCACTTTTACTCCAGATTCTCTCCCCCATCCAACTCTGGGGAATGAGCAAGTGACTGCGTGGGGCTGAGCTGCCAGCTGCTGTTAAACCACGATGCTAGTTCATGCTTATATAAGTCAAAGACAAAACTTGCTAATATTTAAAAATACAAATTCTTGGGAAAACTTAGGATAGACCAGTATGCCATTATCTGCATTATTATATGCATTATATATGTGACCACACATGGTTGTATTTTACCATGTTCTAATTTTTGGTGTTTAAATAAAAATCTCAGTCTGTAGTGTCAGGTTATTAGGAGTATCCTATATTAGACCAGCAAGTAGGAAGTTTTTTGAACTGTTTGAAGAAATTTATTTGGGAAGTGACAATACTGTAAGCTTAGGAAATCTTGTGAACTTGGCATATATACATACATACATATCTCTATATATAATTTCCAGTAGAACTGTGATGCTGCAGACAAATTCTTGCCTATATTGAGGAAGGTTGCTGCTACTTTGCATAGACAAAGCCCAAAGGAATCTTTTTAACCCTGTTTGTTTTCGGCCAATATGTATTTTGATTGCTAACATTTTATGAAATTGTGGTTTTCAGCATTATCTATCATATGAAGACCTTGAAACATCCCTGTCAGGATGATATCAATATTTTGTCTTTCTTGTAGATGTGGAGATGGAGTTCTGGATAAATTAGATTTCTGGTCATAATGTATGGGTTTTTTTCATGAGAACAACATGCTTAAGTCGTCAATGCTTAAGTCATTATGGGAGGAAACAAATTTAACTTAGGTAATACAGCATCAAAATGTTAAACATATACCTAAAATAATGTGCCAAAGTTTCCTACAATTTCTTTATAGTAAATCTCTGAACAACAGAGTTTTCTCTAAAGAGAAATCTAGGAAATCTACATTGAGAAGACTCTTTTTAAAGTTAGCAAGCATAAAAAGTTAGTATAGTTAAGAGAGCATTTTAGCTCTTTCCTCTGAAGTTTAGTAATGTTGAATTCTCTTCAGGGAACTGATACTTGCCGGAAAAGGAGGAGAAGATAATTTTAACATTACACCCTAGGGGATAGGCATTTGGTTTGGAAGTGTAAACTGTTTTTTTTACATGATTGAACAAGGACTAAAACTAAATTCTGTTTTGAAATAAACCTCTGAAACAAAACCCATATGTAGAATATGTTTAATTCCTTCCAAGGACTCTCTCAATAAGTTTTAATCACGATACTACATAAGGTTGGGTCCCTTTCTTCCTACTCAGGCTTCTAATTTAATCTCAGCATGTCAATTAGTGTTTGCAAGCAGCCAAAAAGTGTCTTTTTGCCATATGCCATGATATGTGCTCTAAATCCTCGGTTTTAGGCAGCAGAAATCCTGGTGAGCTGCAACACAGTCCCCATGTAACTTCAGACATTTTTATTTCAGGTCCCTATTTCTGCAACCCAAATATATATAGTTTAGGGCCATGTCTCCAAAAGAAAATCTGCTACATAGGACAGATATTCAACCAGCTGTGGAAGCAGCTATCTACATGGATGTATGTCATGCAGTATCACCTGGCCTTGAAGGCCAGGAATTATTCTTTGAAGCAGAGCATCTGTCACTGTAGATGTGACCTGGGACATTTAGGCATTGTTGTAGTAAGATGATCCGGACTACCATTCCTAGATAAATGTAAATATATTTTTAGAATACCTGAAGTTTTACCCTTGAAAAGCCTTACTGGAAATATCACTATAATTGACTTACCTGTATTTTAATAACTTTTTTTACAAGTAGGAGTTAAAACCATCTGTTACTTCATGAATCAGGGTGAATGATATTTCTTTTTAAGCAATATTTCTAAAAAGAATGGAACTACTTGTAAGGCAAGTTTAGTATGGGCAAGATAAAAAAAAAGGTGCACATGGGAATGTAATTATTGCTCACCTGCTGCAAAACAACATAAAAAATATCACTACAAGCAACATTTTCATTGCATTTATCCCCAATTCAACAGTAGAAATGAGCTCTTCATGCACATGAAAATAACCTCAAAGTAAAAGAAAATATTATCTTAATGAAGATCACCCCCCTCAACCTCTCTTTAAATTCATGTCTGTTTCTTGATATTACATTTGAATTAAAAAAGAAAAAAATAGAATCACAGATACTTTGCATTTCCTTCTTCTGTATTTTTTTTTCTCTATCTCTCCCCACAAGATACCAATAAGATAAATCAGGTTTAAGTTTTAACAACCAGTTGAACTTTATGTCTGAAGTCTTGCAGTTACAATGGTTTGTATGTGACAGTGATAATAACCATATAGGTAGATATTTGACAGAGGTAATCAAACATATAGGTGTCAGCATATACTCATATTAAGTGTGTCCTTAACTTTATATTCCAACTTGATGGATTCTACTTAGCATTTTGCCTTCAGGAAAAACATAATCAAATTCATAATGTCAATTCTTATATTCAAAGTCTTCTCTTTGCAACTTTCTCTATCCAATCCATTTACTCATGAAGAATAGGATGATCACAAAGTCTAAATTTCATAAAAATCTTTCCAGTAACTGGCAAAATTTTATGGAAATAATTTCTACAGCCCAGTGGAATGGCTATGATTTGTTCTACATTCAACACAGTGCATAAATCATATGTATTCATCTTAGATGTCCAATAATAAAATAAAGTAATACGTATGAAATACACCTCTTAAATTCAGGATCAGTAGGTGACTGTGACAACAAAATCTGAAGGTAGGGAAACTGGAGGGAGAGTGCATGTGGAACTGTGAAGTGTTATATAGCTTCATGAACTAGGAAAAGTATGGATAAATTATGGAACAGATATGGATTCCCACTTAAAAAAAAAGCCTGAAAAGCTAATTCTGGGGCACTCAAAAATGAGAAATGTCATCAACAAGAGTTAACTAAAATGTGTCGTTTTTATTTCATTTGGTTCCTGTGGATTTTCTGTGGTAGTTTTCATTTTTGAAGGTGAAGCAGATATATTTTTAGATGACTATTAAAAGTCTCCTAAATTTCCAGATTATTAGGGAAAATATTGGTATTGCAGCTGCCAAATATCCAGTCATAACTCAGTTTTAAATAAGGAAAGAGGGGAGTAACTATGCCATAAGTTGACTGACAGAATTCAAATACGGCATCTGAGAAGAAGCTTTTTGAACACATTTGGGAGTGCCAGTAGTCCTTTGAGAATACCTTTTTTGGAATAAATATATAAGAAACCCACTTTATCTGCCCATTAGACATTACCAATACATACACATGATATATTATTGCATAGATGCCAAACTCTAGCACTTTGACAGTAATCAAATTTCACATTCTTCCTAGATTTTTAACCAGCTGAGAGTTTGTTGGGATACCAGGATATTAGGATATATATACATATATATATCATACATATATACATACATACAGTTCTATCTATGATTGATCTATCTGTCTATCTATCTACACACCTACATAGTCACATGTAATAGTTTTATTTGCTTATACAAGGTACGTTGACAGATGACGATCAAATGCTAATGAGAGAAACCTGCAGAGCCTAATAAACCTATAGCACTACATCCACCCTGTTTTTAATCAGAGATCAAAAATTACTCATTTAATTACTAAGAATATGTTTTATGCGTGATGACTTATGAAAGTTACTTTAGAAAAATGAACACTTATTTGAGCTGCAAAACCCTTCTTTCTCTTCTTTTATTGGTTACACTTGTCATCTGCATTTTAGACTTATTTTGAATGTGATTTATTATTCCTTTCTAGATTTGTAAATGTGAGACTATGGTGCTGCTGCAAAGACTGGTAAACAAAGAAGTTGGTGAAAACCAGAGAAATCACTGGCATCATTAAGTTTCCTAGAGGTTAGCAGTGCGAACAAATTAGATGTGCCTTATGGCCTACCTTTGCTTTAGTATTGCTGTATGATTTATGGAATAATATTTCACCACTGTATGAACAAAAATATAATTATTGTATCTGTAAATGAAATCTGAAAGTAAACAGGTATTATTTCAAAACATATTTAGTGCTTAATTAAACCTTTTTCTTGTTTGCCTTGAATACAATCTGTATACATAAATGCATCAATATTTCATAAAATGCAATTATGCTGAGAAATGAACACTGTGCATCATTACTAGCTAAAATCTATCCACAATGCAAAATTAGTTTTAAAACAAAACTGCATGAAAATAAATTTACAAAGTATGCAAATGTTATTATCATCTTTCTGAGTTGAACTTTTCATTTAAAGCAGCAGAGAAAAAGGGAACATCTATATGACTTTCCTAGGTCAGCTAATGACACTAATCATATGTACAAAGTATTTGTAAGCTTAGGTGTAAGTCTAAGTGTAAGTCAGTCAGTCATTAAAGTCAGAAATGCAAACAATATAACAAAAGTGCAAAATTTAGTGCATGCCCTCAAGCTTACAATTATTTTAAGTAGCAACAACTTCTGGAAAAAGTAAATGTTTCAGTATATGCAGTATAAAGGAATAGAACTCATATCAGTATAATCAGTATAAAGAAATAGAACTCATATCCTTAAATGACTGTAAACCACCACAACATGCATTCATGAATCCTCACAATGTCATTATTGAGCACATACTCCAATACTCATTTTACAGATATTTTTACACGAAACAAAATTTTTGGTTTAATCACTTTGCACAAATCATATTGAGAGGGATAAATCTTAAGTTAGATATCTACACAGTCAGTGTGGATATCTCAGCTAGTCACTTGTGGCTCCCTCTCGCTTCTGTAGAGAAATAGGTGCTTGTTAAGGTGTTATTGACCTGACTAAATATAGATGTTGAATTAAATTAATTCCATTCACAAGTTCTACGTTTTTCCATTAGTTGCAAACGAAGTCTAAGTTCAGAAGTAGATATCTATATTTTAAACAGCCAAATTAAGATAATATGAATCCTATGCTATGTGTCAGAAGCAAGAATGGAATCCAGGACAACTGACTCCTCTATTCAGATTTTGTTTCTGTTTCTACATTCATCAATTCTTTTGGGGTGCATGGGATGTGTCTGAGTAATATTTTTTTGTTTAACCAAAAGACCATGTCCTTAGAATTCCATGTTTTCAGGGCAAAGGCACCATTACAGTAAGGTAATCTGTCCAGTTGTATAGTAAATTTCACAGGACTTTATTCTGTCAGCAAACTGACAACTTTGGAGTATCTTCTAGAATGTTGTCACATCTTGATTCAGAGACTTCAAAGAATGCAGAATTTGTCATATACCTTGACCATTTACATAATAGCTACCTATAGTATTAAAAAAATATTCTGCATTACTTACATATTTTTAGCACTGCTCGCATCATAGTGATCATCATAATTGCTCTTGGTCAGGATTATGCTAATCAATAATAGCTTCCTTCTTTAGAAAGTCAGAAGTTTGCACCTAAACAGTCTCTAACTATATCAAGTATCATCACATGGCTCCATTGAATATTTAGTCCACTGATACAAAGTGGACTAGAGATTTGAAGTAAAATAGATAGACGTCTTCTCCAAACTGAGTCAGTCTTGGTTCTTCTGATCTGATATGTAGTGCAGGACATATAACTGGAGTATCTTATCAGCCTTAGTGGGCTTGGCAGAAAAAATATCCACCTAATGGTCTTTTAATCCCCAACACATAATTAACAAGATTTGTAAGGAGACTGAGGTCAATTTATGTATGGATTTCCAAAGATAGACAATATTAACTATATGTGCCAATATCTGGATCCTGCTCAAATCTAGGAAGTTCCCAGTACTATTCTAGGTGATCCAATGTAGATGTAGGTTTTGTTTACTAACCTGACTTCCTGTTTCCAGTATTTCTTAAATTAAAAAGCACCATGAATGGTTTACTGGTGATGTGTAAGGTTAACAAAATATTTATAACTTTCAGGGTTCAGGGCATAAACAATGACAGGATAAGCAAATGATTCCCCTCCAGTTTTTCTACAGATATAATAAAATTTTACTGTTTACTGTTTCTCCTATTTGTTATTAATACAACTGTATCAAGACTGGTGCAGAAACTTGCCCAGCAATAGCATGAAAATGGCACTTTAAACCAACTATGTGTGAAACTCAATTCACCTAACTTTACCATTTAAAATTCAAGTCTTTTGTCTAAACTAGCTAAATACACTTCCTGTGTAAATGAATGGAGAAAGATTGATACTTCTAGGAAACCACTATCATTAGATACCTAGCTTAAAAAAAAATTCCAATCTTTTTCTGACATGCTTGTCTTAGTTAACTGTACAGGCAGAATAGATGACTAACTTATCGAGGTAGCTAGTGATATGTATATTGATTTTATATATGTTAAATAAGGTGGCATAAAATGTACCTTATAGATAATAAACAATTCATAATAAAACATGAATGAGTCATCACACACAGAGAAAAGATAAAAAACTTACTATGATTTTTTAAATATATGTTAATTTGTTTTAGCAGTTTCCTGCAGTTTCTACACAATTCTTTTTAATATAAATTGGAGCAAAACTAAGTTGGAGCAGAATTCAGGTGGAAGCAATCTCAAAATTAAAATATATAAATTTATTGGCAGAAATTTTATAAAAAGAAATGGTGAAAGAGATTAGAATTGTTGACATCAGAGTGGGCATGACTTAGTTGTAAGAAATGACCAAAAGAAATCATGGGTTATTTTTTAGCTTTAATAGAAATGTGCAAATGCAGAAAAGTGAGATCACAAGGTTCCATTACAAATGCTGAAGTAGCAAAGCAGAAGGTAAGGGATGGAAAACCATATTTCAAATGTTTAGTTCTGGGAAACCTGCTAGGGCTGAACATCAGAAGTGAAAGCCAAAAGAACATCAATAACATCAACAAAATGTCTACGTGACTAGTGATTGTGACCTACTGTGAAAATAAAAAACCTGGTTATGACAGTAAGAATAAAGACTAGCAAGTGCTTCAAAAATTCATGGAAAAAACAAAAGCCCTTCCACTAACTTTAAGGAGAAAGGAACAGAAATTACATGGAGAACACTGTAGCTGTGTATTAACATTTGAAGTGACATAAGCATGTCAGGTATATGCATATCTCTATAAGTTAAGCTTGGAATTAAGTTTCTGAAAACTTAGACTAAGCATCCAAAACAAGACTTCTTGTGAAACAGATGCATGAACCCATTTTGTGCAAAAGCTTGATCTTCTCATAATTTTTCACTTATAAAATTAGAGATCAAAAATAGAGAAAAATCAGTGTTAGAGATCAATATTGCCCTGGAGGCGAAATTGATAAATTGATCTAGCAGACCTTTTCCATTTGTTACTTCTACAAAATCAGTTCTGTCATGAAAAAAAATAAAACCCTGGATTTTACAAAAAGCATGTAATTTTTTTGCAAAGGAACTTTCCTGTCTGAAGCCCAAGAAAACAAACAAACAAACAAACAAAAAGCACTTTTTAACTGTCAGCCTCGGTCAATGTACTGTACCATGTATTTCAGCAGAAAATATTGAATACTCTATGAAGTGTAATGGTACATAATAACTTAATTAAGACTGATTGATTATGGTAAAAAGAAATGTGTGGGAAAAATCAAATTAATATAAAAAGCTACTTTGACGGTGCAAGAAGACCAATTTTCTTGAATAGTTATAGTCCTTGTTTCATGAAAGCATATAAAAAAGGAATTTTTACTATGGTGACAGAGATTTGGTGAAAGATTTGGCTTTCTCTCCCCATGCCCACTCACAATAAATTACCTCCTAGCACATCTCCTTTGCCTTTGAAAGTTTGATAGTAATGCTCTAATAAGCTGTGATTTTATCTCATAAAATACATATATTCTTCCTGTACAGTTTTGGTTGCTTGGCTGTTTGGCTTTAGTTACTATAGGATGGACTCAGGTGTGGAAAAATCGAGTGGACTTCAGATATCTAACACTAGTATATGTTTGTCAAGTCCATATTTCAAAACACTGAGATTCAGACACAAATTAGAAGCCCATAATTTTAGACAGATTCGTTGAATAGAAGTGAAAATTAGGATTGTCTGTTCGTCCTCCTACTTCACCACGTCTGTTAGAGAAGTATTATAGGACATTGAAAAATGCATTTGTGCTCAGTAATATAAATCTTCTGTTATATAATTGCTTTCTGCAATACTGGTTTCAATGTCATCAGTTTTGAAATATATCTCAATTTTATTTTGTAATTAATACAGCTGATTTTAATTAATGATCGGTTCATTACTCTGAGGGCCTTAAATTTTGATGGTGCGATGTGAATCTACTGGTTAGAGGGATGCTTGCGACAATAGAATACAATAATAAATAGCTGTATCTGGAGAAAAGCATCATTGCAAAGTTTCCCACGTAAAAGTTTATGCCAGGTCATTACAAACAGTAGAAAGAAATTCTTTGTGTCTAATGGTTTATTCCATATTCCTTAGCTCAGATGTCATACAGAACTTCCACATAGTGGACAGTGTGCCATGAACAGCTGATAGAGGGTTGTTTTCAAAAGTGTGCTTCATTTCCAAGGCTAAGTCCTATCTCAGGAAACACACTAACAGTGCCCTAAGTAACACTAATCTCCTGGCCTTCCCTTTTATACCTCTCTGTCTGGAAACTTTCTGGAAATCATAGCAGACAATAAGTCTGTTCATTACAGATATTGATCAATCCAGAATCTCTTCTTCTGGTTAAACCTGCTGATGTAAGCACAACCTCTTTTCAGCAGTGTTAAACAGTCAAATAGTTAACTTTAAAACTTTGCTTGCAATGTAACGTGAAATCTCCTTCAACAATCCAGTAACCTGGCTCACAGGACACTAAATATATCCAAAAAAGTGAATTTAATGTTTGCTGTTTAAATACTAAACTGCACTGCTGTAGCTCACCTCTCTTAAATGTGGGAATGCTGAGGTCTCAGTGGATGCAGACTAGGAAGCATAAGTTGGATTTTCTGAAAGGTGAGAACTTTAGGTTTATGCTATGCAAGAAATAGATGTGCTTAAATTCTGAGTCTTTCACAATGTGTTTCCAAATGAGGAAAACTCCTTTCTATTAGCTACACTCAGCTAATCGAGAGGCTTAACGTAAACAACATATGTCTTAAAAATACTAACAGTTGAAAGACAGAAAATGCTGTAAAATTTCTGGAGAGGCATTTCAAAAACCTAAAGTTCATTTTGCAAAAAAAAAAAAAAAAGAGATTATTCTTAAAATTAAGCGTAAACTGAAATCATCTCTGTTTTACTTCCCTTAATTTCTTCTTGTAGACAAATGATCTGCATTGTGAAGGAATATATCATAAAGACAACTAATAATATTGGTAAAAGGTTCATGTACCACAACGCAGAGAGTGTGTGTCCAGTGGCTGGTACAACTAATACAAATGTTTAAGAGTGTATGCTTTTTCAGCTTTCCAGATGTTCAGATCAAGCCACTGCTACTTCATAGCATTTTAAACTCTACTATGAAAGACTATAACTGTGGTGGTATTTTATTTTTGCCTTAGCAAACCATGTTTTTCTGAAAATTTCTAATGAATAAAATATAAAAATGTAAAGAAATTGACTTCAATCAATCTTCATGTATTATTCAGTAGCCTTCTGTGCGTATGCAGTTTCTAGATACTCTTTAATTAGCTACCTTGGGCAGAGAAGACCTAGTTTAGAATGTTGAAAATAAAAGGTTTCAGAGAGCAATTAAAGGTAAGTATGGGATTAGGTTTCCTAGTGCAATGTGACAAACACCTGGCATCATTTCAGTTATAGCCCTATACATTATTTAATCATGAGATAGAAAATAGTAAATAATCCAGAACTGAAATAATTTCTTTAAAATCACTTTTAATTTACTAACTTTTAGTGAAGAAAATACTCCAGAACAATGAAGCTTCATTCCACAAAGAAAAACACCTCACGCCCCCATCAAGAAGCTTTATTTTTCTGAGTTATTAATGAAAAAAAAAAAAAGAAAAAGAAAAAATTCTCAATTGACATTCACGTAAATGTCTGCTGAAGATTCATTCTCTGTGACTGATTCTTGAGTATTTCATTGTAGATAAGACAAAGATATCCAAGTTCCAGACTGGCAATGAAAACTCCAGTCTCAGAGCTATATTCTGATTTTTATTTCTTTCACATTTTTGTTGTTATACCCAATTTTGGACATCTAACATAAAAAAACGTGTATTGGGTTTGCATGGCAAGATTTTCAAGATTTTGGTAGCAGGGTGGCTACTGGCGTGGCTTCTGTGAGAAGCTGCTAGAAGCTTCCCCTATGTAAGATAAGAGCCAATGTCAGCTGGGTCCAAGATGGACCAAGGCCGAGCCCATCAGCAACGCTGGCAGCAGCATCTCTGGGGTAACAG
>NW_009607781.1:48461-57017 GCF_000690535.1 Cariama cristata
CTTGTGACCCCGAGGGGGACCCAGGCTGGAGCAGTCTGTGCCTGAAGGGTTGTACCCCGGGAAGGGACCCACGCTGGAGCAGTTCACGAATAACTGCAGCCCGTGGGAAGGACTCACATTGGAGAAGTTGGTGGAGGACTGTCTGCCATGGAAGGGACCCTAGGCTGGAGCAGGGGAAGAGTGTGAGGAATCTCTTGAGGAGGAAGGAGCCGCAGAGACAACGGATGATGAACTGACTGTGCCCATTCCCCATTCCCCTGTGGGGGAGGAGGTAGAGAATTCAGTAGTAAAGTCAGAAGAAGGGAGGGTTGGGGGGAAACTGTTAAGATTTGGTTTTATTTCTCATTACCCTACTCTGATTTGGTTGGTAATAAATTAAACTAATTTTCTGTTTTGCCCATGGCGGTAATTGGTGAGTGATGTCTCCCTGTCCTTATCTTGACCGAAAACCTTTTGTTATATTTTGTCTTTCTTGTCCAGCTGACGAGGGGGAACGATAGGGTGGCTTTGGTGGGCACCTGGGGTCTAACCGGGGTCAACCCACCACAAAGTGTTTTAGAAGTGATTTCTTAATTTCATATTTTCTCTGCATGAAAGAAATTTCTTTAATCAAAAATTACTACTTTCTTGATTGCTCTTCACATAGAAGCAGAGATAGACATAGAGGTAGAGGTAGAGATAATGAGATATGGATATGTGACACACATTGAGTACAACTGGTCAGAATCCAGACTAGTGATGATGGTTGATTGTCTTCAAATGGTCACTGCTACTCGCGCTAGCTGAGAATAGTTACAGTGATTTTTATTAAATAATGTGTTGTTATAAATCTGTATTTGCGTCTTTTTACAAAGTCATACACCTATATGTACATGCTGATGATTTAGTTATGCTTGAACTTGAACCTCATTATTCTTACCAGCGGAATGAAGTTTAAGTAACATCTTTGTCATTCGTTGCTTTTCAAAGAGATACATCTGAAAAATGACAAGACTTAATGTTATTAACTTCCATTCAATAAGCATGTGTGAAATACATATTCAAATAGTTCTACAAGTTTGGCATACTATATTTTGCTTCCATTTGTTTAGTTAGGGAGTTCTTGGGCTTTTTGTTTCTCTTAATTTCCTGCCAAACTATGATATTTAAAGATCCCCCAAAATCAGTGTTTTTCTAATGATACAAGAGCTGTTATTGTTTCTCATAAAGAAAATTAGTAATATTTCATTCTCCATTTGACAAAGAGTTCTGATATTGATCCAGCAGATACATGGATCTCACATTTGTGAGATGACTGACTGTAATTTAACAGCTACCTAATGAGTATTCCCATGTCATTCTGAACAATGATAATCATAGAGTGAAATTAATACTATAAGACTGATGGTAACATATGTTTTAGGAGACAAAACTGTTATGAACTGTTGATATTTGTTTCCATAGTCTTTTCTTGAATGATTTGTCAGATGGTAAAAATTAATGTTATAATTGCCATAAAATGAGAGAGTGGAAAAAATGTAATAACATCAAGCATTTAAGTGCCACATGGTAAAATTATCAGTATTGGGTTATGTGCAAATAAAAATGAGTCTTGCATCATCATAGTGTATACATAATTTCAGTGCATTTTGCCAAGCTCTCTGGAAATGACCAATTCAATGACAAAATGTATGGATAATAAATTGTTCTCTGACTACTTTAATCACTCATAGTATTGCAAGAGGAAGGCAGTTCCTTAATATTCACCTAACGGAAGAATTGGTATTCATTAATTTAATCAGGTTTCCTGAAAAAAATCCTCTAAACTCATATGAAGTGTGAAGATAAATGAAGATTTAAGTAAAAAAAAACCCACACACATCTTTTGAGGATGTAGACCTGAGGGAAAAAAGGTAAGACAATAAAACCAGGCAAATGTCATGTACATTATCTATGAGAGAAAATGAGACAGTGGTACAGGCAAATATATGGTGTCAATATTTTCTATACCTTGACAAAAATGAGCCAAAGTGTAGGTACAGTTATCATTTTTTGTTTGTTTTTGTGCATGTCAAGACATATATTTGTAGTTCTTACATCAGGCTGAATGTAAGAACTTTTTAAGCATGAATTCCTCAATTTCAGATAGCTGGAGTAACAGCTGAGAGAGAGACAGGTAAGTAAAAGTCTGTGATACAGCCTTCTGTGTATGCCTATGTGTGTTTTTCTGAAAACAGTTAATAAGATGAAAGAAAAAGAGCATTCCAAAAATTCTAATTCTAATATTGCTAATTACTTCTTCATTATTTTATAGGGATTAAAGTGAGCAAATGTAAATGTGAATCTCTACAACATGGATGCTTATATTTGAACTCCTGACCCTACAATTCTTTACAGTCAATGTAAAGGATTAGACATTTCTAAACAAGGTAAGATGAACTGTCCTGAAATCCACCTTCTTTTCCTCCATTGTCTATACCAGGACCAAGGATGTCTAGCTCAGACATATCTAGCTATCTTCTGTCCAATTTTAGATGAAGTGAAAATCACTTTTATTGTCTCTAGTATTTCAGAAAATGGAAACATTTGAAGGCTAAATAGACCACTGTGATCATCTAGTCTGATTTCCTCCAGAAGGCCTGAAGTCTCACTTGTTCCTCATTCAACTTTATAAAAGAACCTGAATTTGAGAATATATTTCAGGAAGAACCAAAAATAATGCAATTGCTGAATATATGGAAAATAATTGCTTTAAAATACAGCAAGAAAACAGATCCAATGTCTCACTTACTGTTTCTTACTGTACTACTCTAACACTCTAATTTATTGAATGACACAGAAAACAAATTATCTGAAAATATATTTCAGTTTACAAAAACAAGTTTTAAGATAACATTTTAACTTTAATTTTTCAGATATTCATCTAATTAAGCAACTAAATAGCTACAGTCTTTCAGAAGACAATTGTTGCACCTCAGCTATCAAAAACTAGAATCTGTTTAGCATAACATATCTGGATTTATGGTATTTGATAATCAGCATTTCTACCATAGAAAACATATAAAATTTGTTCCTTTTTGTAGTTTTGGTGATATGTTGCTAGCCTTGTTTCAATCAGAAGTATTCTGCGTATTTGTTCTTACTTTGGATGTTATCCTTAAATAGTCGTATTGCTACTATCTCATTAAATGCTATAACATATTTTTTTATACATATATACACACTATTAGAGAATACTAGAAAAAAAAAATTACGTATTTGTTGCATTCTCTGTGTAGATTGTGTAGTGCAGACATGCACACACAAAATACTTTAAAAACTTCCCTGTGCATTTACCACTTTTGTTTCTAGTAAGTAGAACGTTTCCATACCATGTTTTGTTCTCAATTTATGTCTTCAATTAAGACTTTTTCTTTGCCTAATTAAGTAACACTTACTAGCCTTTGGTAGAAATTCTGCTTTTCACTTTCATCAGCAATAAAATAAATTTTTGTTTAAATTATTAGGAAAAATGTACAGAAAGTAGTGCATCATCTCTCTCTCCTTGCCTTCCTCCTCAGAAAAAAAGAAATAATAGAAAGAAATTTCATCTTTGCTGCCAGTGGGTATAACATAAAAGATTCTCTCTTGCCAATATGCAGGAAACAGTGAAAACCTCCCTATTTCTCTAATTCAAATTCACTATAATAATCCTACAGAAGAACATGGTGTAATTTATTGTGGAATACTAAACAGAATGCGAGTTTCATGGGATGTAAATAAAACTCTGATACTGGTAATTTGCCTAGAGAAATGAATACTATTTGCAATATGTGTCATTTCTTATGTATATTTTCTTATGTCTTGCCTTGTTGACAAGAATCAACAATATACTTTGTCCCCTTTGGAATACGTATTTAGTATCTGAGATTCTGTAAACCAGCAGTGCAAGATATTGTAATAGTGTGCAATGAACTGCATAACAATGTAATTTTAATTTTTTGCCAAGGTTTTGTCTTTAAAAACCTGTTCAACAAGTATAATCTCCTGAGAAGACTTCCTTGCTAATCACAACACAAACAAAATTAAGTGCTCACAGGGAGCCCCTTTTATTCTTTTTTCCCAGACTAATTGTAGGAAAGGAGGACATCACAAAGAAAAGGACAGTTTTAGGGAGCCATAGAAATTTAAAGCAATATCAAGAACAGACTTATGGACTAGGCAACTACTGCCATTTCAAGTGCCAAAAATGAGAAAACAAAAATAAGTTGATAGATAACCTAACTTAAAAAATAAAAAGAGAGAGAAAAAAAAAACCACAAACTCTGTTCTGAATGATCTGGATATCTCAGAAGCTAAAACTTTTTAACAACTGATACCATGAGACTAGGTCCACAATGGCGTCTAATTTGATGTATGATATGTTTAATGTGCTCTTTCTTAGAAGAAATTCAGTACAAAACATGCACAAATCCATAGCTACTTCTCAGCTGTCTAGCTGAGAAATCATGCCTTGTGTTTTTAACCACCCTTGCAAAACTCCACATCCCCTGCAAGTCATGCCATATCTTCCGTGCACTCCGTCCCATACTGGTCACTCTTCTGGGGGCTTTTCAGTCCTTACTATCATTGCAACTGAAATTGCAGGCACTGAAAACATTAAAAAAATAACAATAAAGCAGCCATAGGATCTGCCTGCTGGACCCAGAGGAAATCTGTGATGTGCAAGGTTGTGAATGCAATCTGCCTGCCGTAGGAGGCCCCAAGCTAGAGTCATGCGAACATGAACCATTCCAAATAATTTGACTTAGAGTTAGGGGTCATTTTCTGGGACCAGTGATTTCAGGAGCGTAGATGAGCTTTTCAGTTCCTTTCTGTAAGCTGCCCTTAACCTCTTTAAGGCTTTCTGGAAATCACACTGGTTACCTCTGCTAGGAAGGTCAATGCTTTTGAAAAATTGACCTTGGAAAGTCCTGCAGCCTTCAAAGTGCAGACTTTTATATACTGCTGCTCCAGGTGGTAATACCTTTTGTCTGTGCAGCATCTGCTGAAACGAAGGGCTTCCAGTGGCCAGTAGTTTCTCCCTTACAATTACTGTTAATCCAATCCTGCTCATAAAGAAGAAAACAAAACAGAATTACATCCAATTCTTCACTATGTGGGACTGTTGTAAGAAAGACAGTTTAAGAAATTAGTTTATTAATTTTGGTAGATTGGCTAATAATTTGATCACATTTCACCCATTTTAAAAATAGAATTCATGTTTATTGGAAGTAATTTGTTTCTTAATTATCAAGTGTCTCTATCTTCATTTTTTGTATGTTTTAATGACATTTCAGTAACATATTTAATTTATCCAGATGTCCCTTATATCTGAAATGAGTTTTTGTTCAATTTGAAAAAGCTGAAAAGTATGTCAAACTTTGTCAAGCAGTGTAAGCTACAAGAGAAAAAGTCAACATTTTTTCCCCTTTTGAATTCATTTTTGTCTGTGAGACTTTGTTCTGTGATGAACTCAAATAGAAACCATTCAGTTGCAGAGTTCTCAGTCCAAAGTGCATGTTAGAACATAAACCTGAGAGAAAATGGCCCAGCCCTCTAACTTTGTAATTAGTTCGATCAAACACAAAAGGCAATTAAAAAGGGTATTGAAATCAAGGACCAGATTCTCAGCTTGTGAAAACTTGTGACATTGCATTGACTCAAATGAGTAGTTCTGTATAAAAATCTATACTGAAACTCAGGATCATTTACGTTAAGTGGGAAAAATAGTGCAACTAGTACTGCATAGGACCTCACTACAATTTATAAGATGACCTTGGAACAACCTGAACTTTTTCCTTATTGGATCTTGTTTCATAGACATGGGCTTAAAATAAAATATTGATAAAGTGCATTAGGCCAAAGTCATACTTCTGCTGCAAAATGGGAAGGACTATTTCATAATCAATATATTGCTTAACCAGCAATCTGGGCAAACATGTCAAAAAAAGGGTAAAGTATGCTTGGATTGTCCCTTTTACAAGAGAAACCTGGCAACTGCTTTCTGAACCAGCTGGAGTTTATGAAGTATCCTATTGGGCAAGCGGCCAATAGGGAATTGCAATAATTTAATCTTGAAATAACAAAAACATGAATGACCATTTCAAGGTCTGACTGTGAAAGATGTTACTGCAACATAGTAGAAGTTCTTTAAGTAGCAGGATAATAAAATGCCCTGGAATTTGTATGTTTTTAAAAGATAAGAGAATGAAGGTACCTGAAAGTTTCCCAACTCTTTACTACTGTAGTAAAAAATGTAGTTTCATTGAAGTAAATAGGAGATTAAAAGTAGTCTAAAGGTGTCTGTGCTTAATATTTACTCATTAGATGGGGAAAATTATAGTGAAGATAAAAGCAAAATTGCTTATGTACCCAGTGTTTTATCAATACCAATATTTATAATGGCAAGGCAGATTCCAAACTGCGTGAATTGTCAAAACTGTCTTGATTGAATGATGTTAGGCCAGCCAAATAACTAGATGAAATTAATGTGTAATTCCATTATATGTAAATTTGAATTTGTAAAATTTAGTTTAAAAAATCCAGGAGGTGTACTTTTCTCCTTTGCTAGTTTAAAAATCATTTACATAAAGATATAAAAGCAAATATTATTATCACTATGAACTTCTGTTAGTACAAAGTTAGGACATACCAGTTAGATGCTACATGTCCATCTTGTTATTTAATTCTTACTCATGATTTTTTTTTCTAAAGCAGATTTAATCTATTTGGTAGCAATTTGTAAGCTTTAGGGATGTTTAGTGCAGTTCTTTAACTTTTATAATCTTGTTGTTCTTTTTACGTTTTATACTATTGGAATAGTTGGGTTTATGGCAGTTTAATTTTTTCAAAGTATTTTTGTCAAATTTAAAACCTCTCAGTGTACATAAAAATTACCCATAACAACAATAAGGAGAAAAGTAATGCTCAAAATATTATGTGTATATGTCCAATGGCCATTTGGACTCATTTGAAAGAAACAACCACACAACTAGTACATTGTATTTGATTTAAAACAGTCAATGCCATTTTCTAAACGATCAGAACTCAGAACTGTCCCAGTAACAGAAAACAATGATGTTTGTGAAATAGCTTTTAACTAATGAAGTTCAGTTTGATAGTGAGCAGCCAGAAGGTCAGGGAGAATACTTTTAAAATAGAATAGCAAACAAAACATTATAAATTAATATAGTACACATACATAAACCCAAAGTACTAAGTTTGAGGTTTACATTGCTATTTACATATGGCAGCTGCATTACCTATCTCCCATAGCTTACAAGAGTGAGCTTATATTTTATTAGCATTATTAGTTTCTTAGATTTTTTCAGATCTTTGTTTTGTTGTGGGTTTTTTTGGGTTTTTTTTTTTTTTTTTTCTGTTTGGGTAAAAAAGAGGAAAATGCAATCATGTCAATAAAGATCTTCATGTTTCAAAGACTCCATCCAGCTGGGCCCCACTTTCCATTTCAGGAGGGCATGGATTTCCTGATATACTTGAATCATATCTACAGGTCACAGGTGGCTGCCTTGAATACTATAGGGCCTCTCAAATGGTGCAAGATCCTACTGCGTAAGTAACTGAATTGAAACATGAATATATTCATGTTTGCAAATGTGAAAGTGGTGCATATAAATTGTCCATCCAAGCTATGTATCTTTAGAAGGGCCTCAGTAGAGAACTGAGCCCAATTGCACTGTGAGATATGAAAAAGCGGGAAATACTCTACTGGCCTATAAAAGATTCTCTTTCCGTGCATCCTTCTTACAGTCTCCTTTAGTTGAAGATCTCCTAAAGGTTTCAAAGAGCACTCCTTTTTGCATATGATACAATAAGCTTTTGGCATATGATACAGTAAGCTCCTTTTTGCAAGAGAGTTTGACCATATGATTGATCTTTCCAGGTCCCTTCCAACCCGGGCTGTTTTGTGATTTTAAGATCTTTCTTTATTTTTTTGTGCAGAAAGTAGTCTAAAGAAAAGTTAATTCAACTGTTTCTATTAATATTATTTTGTTTGAATACTATATTTTAAGGCTATTTTCTTACAGAATATGTTCATTCTCAAGAGGGTATTTAAATTTAAATTTTAAAATAAATTGAACTATACCAGAAAAAAGAATTTCCTGCATATTAATGAATTTCATATAAAGTATATTGAGGTCTATGTGACTTTTTTGGGGGGTGGTTGGTTGGTTTGGTTTTTGTTTTTCTTTTCTGGTCAAAGTACTGCTTCTTAAGCAGGTGCCTTTCTAGGTAACATTCTACTTCTCTTTCCCACAGTATTTTTGTAGAGTTTTACACATTTTCTTCTAAGTGCAGTAAAATGTATTTCTAACACTGTCCCTAATTCCCTTAGTCTGTCCTTATTAGAATGGGAAAATAATAAGAGGAATAATTTAAATCACACTCTCCAAAAGTGGTTTAGATGCAAGGATGTACCATACCTAATAAATGTTACTGTGGAATATAAAGATTTCAGAAAACTGTGAAGACCTGAAATAGAAAGCTAAAGGGAAAATTGTAACTCATATTGTGAGAGTCGGTCCGAAGTCGTCC
>NW_009607782.1:0-405 GCF_000690535.1 Cariama cristata
CCCCCTGCCAAGATGCAAGCCCCCCAAAGTCTCACCCAGCGCCTGCGCGATCTGTGCCGGGGGAAAGAGGACCTGGAGGCAGCGGTTGAGGTAGGGCAGCAGGTCCTCCAGGAAGGCTGTGCAGAACTGGGCAAAGAGCTCCTGCTCCCGTCCACTGAAAGCTGCCTCCTCCGCACGGTGGAAAGCCAGGATGGTTTTGGTCACCTGGGGCAAAAGGCAGAATCATTAATTCCTTGGAGAGTCGCGAATTCTCCCCACAGGCAATGCCATGCATGAAACCTACACTCCCCTCCAACGGTGCCAGGCCAATTGTATGAGGCTCCACAGGGCCGACTGCTGGGTCCTGCATTTGGGTCACAACAACTCCTGCAACGCTACAGCCTTGGGGACAAGTGGCTGGGAAGA
>NW_009607782.1:632-968 GCF_000690535.1 Cariama cristata
GTGCAAATAGTAGGAAACATCACAAGGAGTATATCATGAGCACAAGTCTGATGGGGAGTGGCTGAGGGAGCTGGGGGTGTTTGGCCTGGAGAAGAGGAGGCTGAGGGGAGACCTGATCGCTCTCTACAACGACCTGAAAGGAGGGGGTAGCGAGGCAGTGTAGAAGGGTGTAGAGAGAGACCTCCCAAGTAGCGAGTGATAGATGAGAGGAAATGGCCTCAAGCTGCAGCAGGGGAGGTTTAGATTGGATATTAGGAAGAATTTCTTCACTGAAAGGTTGTCAAGAACTTGCAGGCTGCCCAAGGAAGTGGTGGAGTCCCCATCCCTGGAGGTGTT
>NW_009607782.1:1004-2036 GCF_000690535.1 Cariama cristata
GTTTAGTGGTGGGCTTGGCAGGGATACGTTAGCGGTTGGATTCGATCATCTTAAAGGTCTTTTCAACCTAAACGATTCAATGATTCTATCCTATGAATACTCAGGGCAGGGTGAGCCCATCCCCATCTTCTCCCAGGAGAAGGCACAGCTCCATCCACCAGTTCCTCACCTCGCTGAGTGCATCCTCCAGGCAGGCGGTGATGTCCTGGGCCAGGGCGACGGGGCAGCAGAGCCGGAGGTCATTGAAAGCAACAAGGAGGCCATTGAGGAAGCAGGCGAGGGGCGGGAAGTCCAGCAGCACCATGGGTGGCTGCAGCGTCCCCGGCTGGGCTGCGGGCACCGGCACGCCTGTGCTGCCCCCCAGGACGGCTGGGGCGGAGATGAGCGTGTAGGAATTCATCTCCTCCCGGAACTTCTCCACCGCCTCCTCCACCGCCTTCCTGAAAGAGGAGGCAGCCATCTGCTGGAAGAGGGGGGCCAGCTGCCCACGGAAATCGGCCCCCACCCTGCTGAAGGAGAGGCCGAAGTACATGCACTGCCCTAGCAGCGAGTCCAGGCGACCCCCGACGCCACGCTGGAGATTGTGCTCCAGTGTCCGCAGGAACTCGGAGACCTTCTGCAGCACCCAGCTGTGGAAGATGGCCCCCTCATTGAGGGCCTGCCCCTCGGTGGGCAGGAGTGGCTCCTCATCAGAGAAGATGGCACGATACTGGGTGACGATGTCGAAGAGGTGGACGCGATAGGCCTCAATGGTCTTGGTGATGTGGAAGTAGGGGTCGTCGTCGGGGATGGAGGCCTGGATGGAGCGCAGCCAGGTGTCCCGCGCCTGCAGAAACTTGATGCGCAGCTCGGCCTCCGTGAAGACGTCCATGCGCCGCAGGTAGCCGATGACCCGCAGGCAGGCGGGTAGCTGGATGTTGGTGCGGAGCTGCTGGATGAGCTGGTTCAGCATCAGCTGGGTGGACTGGCGCACCTCATCCACGATGCCCTGGGGCGGGAGAGAGGCCTCAGCTGTGGGGTTGCATATAGGGT
>NW_009607782.1:2086-2320 GCF_000690535.1 Cariama cristata
TGCTGTGCTTCCTCTCCAGCCGGCGCACATACGCAGCGAGCTCCAGCGCCTCCTCGTAGTAGCCGTTGCGGACGCAGGTGTCCATGAGCTGCGGGATCTCCAAGATCTCCAGGATCTCTGTGTGCCGGTTCAGCGTCAAGCTGTTCATGCGCCGGCTGCAGGCAATCTCCTCGGCATCACGCATGAAGTTCCTGCAGGATGAGGACAGGATCAGCATGAGGGTCCCTCCTGCAG
>NW_009607783.1:0-45201 GCF_000690535.1 Cariama cristata
AGTACCCCCAAGTCCTTCTCCACAGGGTTATTCTTGATAACATAAAATTATCCAAAACCTCGCATAGCACAGCTCCTGAGGTCACAGCTACACTCTTCAACCTTTCCAAAGATGGATGCTACATCCGAACTGCCTATGGTAAAGGTCCTTGGAAGCATGACCCCTTGGCCCTGTTAGTTTGTCAGTATAGCTCCAATCCAAGTGGCAAGGCATTCGGGATGAGCTAGTCCAAAACTTACCCTGCAAATGCTAATCTGCTGCTGTGGAAATGGTTAGCTGTTGTGTGGGTCAGAGAGAAGGAACATTCAGATCCTGAAGCCTGGCTGCTAGAAGACTCACATGGGAGACCTGGTTTACAGTTCCTCTCTACCTTAAAGATTAAATGATTAAGACATGAATATTAAATTTGACTATTTCATACTAAATATTTATCTCAGCCAGGGCTGGACCCCAGATCCCACCTTTCCTTGGCAGGTATACTGACTTGTTAATAAAACAGAAGAAACAGGACATGGGCAATTCCATGCATTAAACATGCAAGCTCTAGAGAGGATTGCTGAACATATACACAGTACTTTTGAGGCACCTGTGAATCTCAGGTGGGGTAATAACAGTTTAAGTCACATAAATAAAGAAGGGAGTGGGCATTAATAGAATTTACTACTACTGCAGTTTGTGTAATAGAGTGGTCAATGAAAATCTTGTGCCACAGTGAATGTGAATACGTTGGCATGACCTCTAAAATATCAGCCTCAGTGTTTCAAGGGATTAATATATACTATTCATGAGTTCTTTCTCTGTGTCACACGTTCATTTCACACCCTTATCGTTGCCAACATGTAAGCAAAATACACTCTGTTTCCAGTAAGAATGTTCGTTCTTGCCAATATATTTTTGCATGCTCAAAAAAAGCACCCATCTATGTCCAAATAACTTATTCCAGATGAAGGAAAAGCAGCAAAACATCAAAGGCAAGAGTCAAGTCTCCAAGAGAGAGCACTGTTTATTTTCTCAACGTGCCAATGATTTAGCACAGCCAAATGGTGAAATGATGGCTATCTCAAATGGTTCAGACCCAGAAGATGTAAAGGTGCAGAACTCAGAAAACTGAATGTTTCTTAGTTACTTAGCACACACACATATGGCACATTTGCCAGTCTCTAAATTTTATTGCAGTGATTTACGGAACAAGAAGTAACTGTGTGTCTTCTTTATAGTTTTCTATCTTTAATATAGATCTGTACTAGAACAGCTTTTCCCAAAGGTAGCTTGCCAGTGGGATGTACAGATCTTGGGTAATCATTTATGACTACCTACTTCTTACTACATAAGAAGTATGGTGTCAAAACTTACAATGGGATTTGATTTAGAAGGTAATGCCTTGCTGATGGGCGGTAACACCTCAGCTGCAGCTCAACCAAGTCGCAGGGCTGTGGGTAACTTGCTTCCAGGGTAATGAATAGGATGAGCCTGGCCAACAGCACTGGTTTTAGTCTCCTGTCTGTGGCTGTTCATTCCCTTCACAGTTTGGGGATCAGAGATCAAGGGTCTGATCACAACCTCATGAAAAACAAGAAGATTTGTACCACTCACGCTGGTGTATGCTGTACATCTCAAATACTTTTAAACTACAGTTCACAAGCTTTCCGCTCTTGTGTTGCAGGCAGATTTTCCCAGTAAACATTTGTCTCAACTTTCTGAGCCTATGAGCGTTCAATAACTGCTTTGTTGGAAGCTTCCTTTCCTTATCTTTAAACACAGAGTGAGGAGTCCAGTTATTAAAAGAGTACCTCACTGGAAGAACATGACAGCAGGATCACTGACAACACATGGTATTTCCAGCACACCTCTCCTGCCACTTCTGCTATCTGATGGCCATTGTCTGGCTGACAACGTCAATGGGGTCATCCTCATGTTAATAACACAATGCTGCCTACCACTGGCATGTTCTTCTATGCTTATTCTAACTACAATTTGGGATACTACTCTTTTTCATTTGACTTTTATAAATAAAGTCCTTGGGAAGTCTTCCAAGCAAACATTTGCCATTTCATCCACCATTTTAGGGACACGTTCATCTCTGTTGAATTATAATATTATTATTAAATCACAATTGCTTATTCCTTAATGACAATTTAAATATCCTCTTCTGCTGCCTTTACCTTAAGAAAGAATCAGTAGCAGTCTTCACCACTGCTTATGCTGTGAGGTGGACTTCATTGAAAGAGCTAGTCCTACCTATGGAAGTATTGTATTTCATGGCATGCATCTAACCTTCATTTCTCGATAGAAAAGTTCATACTATGCGGAAATCTCTGAGATTTATATTCTTATGTTCAACTTATTCAGCTGAGTGGATGTTCTAGCACATTTCGAATAGGAGCTGTAAGATACAACGCAACTAGAATATGCTGGTTTGCAGTTAGTAGGCATCTTATGAGGTCCCTAATTGCTTCTGTTTTAGCCTCTTTGGAAAATTGCAGATATTATCATTCTTTATGGGCTTTCTGTTGTGACTAAAAATGAAGAAAAGAGGTAAGATAATTTTTCTAATAGAACCCAGTAAATGTAATTTTGAGTACATTGTTACCAAGGGAATTAACTGGAAGGAATAAGTACATTCTTCTTTCCTAATGTGCTTTCTAATACACATTCAGTACATCTGAGAAGATCAAGACAAGATCCACAAAAGATATTTATGCCCTAATCTCCATTACTTTAACCAGAGATTGGAAAATGAGATACAAATCCACTATTTTTGTATATTTATGGATCTGACTTAAAGACCTGGGTGTTTTGGGAGAAGTGTGTAGAGGCAAAGGGAAAAACCATGTCCTGTGGTGTAGAATTAGACACATAAGAACCCATTCACATGGCTTTTCTTCCTTTCAGATTTTTCCAACATCAAAGGCCAAAGCCTTTCCCCTTCTCAGTCATCTCCCACAAGCCCGTTTCCTACCAGTGCTCTTATTTGTTACCACAGAAAGGGCAGTGCCAGTAATTTAGGCACTATAAGGACTGCCACATACAAGAAATGTGGGTAATAGCCGTTACCTTGATAGCTGCAACAGTCAGGTCTGTCAGCGACCTGCAGTGTTTAACAGCACTGCTGGATTTGAGGTTGTTCTTAGAAACAGCCCTTTGGGTAGACTTTACCTTGCAAAGCCATGTTATGGACCTTCCTTGATTAGTTGGTGCCATGCAAAAGACAATTTTACGTGCCTGTTCCTTAGGCGTAGTTGATATTGGGACATTGGTACAATGATTAAATGCAAATTCTAAGTATGAAAAAGATTACAGATGTCATTTTTGAGTGACATTCATCTACTGTGGTATCCATGAGCAATCAGCTATGTTTGTACCACACTCTTCTGCTGAAATTCTCTGTGAATCAGTGTGCTTATTCAGCCTGAATAATTAGAAACATCAACCTTTGTCCAGTCTATGCCAGGCGAACTCAAAATAGCACTTAAAAACACATTTCCTTAATTAAAATATTTCCTAATTAAACCCTAAATATTTGCAGGTCTTATCAGACTCCAATATAAATATTAATGAGGTGTAGCTTGTGAATGCACAGAATTTCAGAAAGCAGTTGTGACTTTCAAATTACCCAGTGCACTGTCTGGTACGCAGTATTGATGTATTAATTTGCAAACACCCCTCCTGGGTTTGCAAAGTTATTTCTGCCACTGATAAAACTTTCGAGGCTTAGACTGTATGAGCTCTGCAGCTTATGTTATATACATCTTCCATCTTCTTGCTCTGCCTCACCTTAAGCCCATTACTATAACACAAGGTTACTGCACTGTCTTAAGATTACTTTTCATGATCTATTCTGAAGCTGAAAATTTCCTAGCAGCATTTGTCTCAAAATTAAAAACACTCTAACATATAAAATTATAACATTTGCTGAATTCATAAACTTGCCAAATTCCTAAGGCAGATTATATCAGTCATCTGTTTTCCTACTGTTTCAAAGATGACAGAGGAAAATAAAATCTGTAACATGGAAAGCATATTATAGACAAAAGACTTTGGATGACGGGAAAGCCCTTCTACCTGAATTCTCTGTTTTGTTTCATTTTCCCAAGACTTGTGGAAAGAAGAGGGGAGACTGCACTCACAATCTAGTGGATGCTGCAACCTCATCTGATATTTTTTCCATTGTCTGAAGGAAATGAAAAATAATTAAAAAGTACAAACCTAATTTTGTGTAATAGTGATTCTATTTGTATAAGTTTTTTAATCCAGAGGTAACCCTTTAAAGCACTATGCAGTTCACGCTGGCACTCCATGATGTCTTGTTAGCTCATGTTGTTCGGTCGTGAGGCAATTCTGTTCCCATGAAATTCCACATTACTACATGCACATATTTAGATGTTGAGCATCATGTGCCACTTAAAACATGCTTTGTGCTTTTCTCAGGTGCAGAACTGGATAAGTTCAACCTAGATATACAGGTTTAACAACATCCACCATGCACAAATGGAGCAGCAGTGTGACATTTGGCACCCCATGGCAGACACCCCTCTCCCCCTCGCAACTCCACCATTTCAGATGTGCCCCCTCTCTGCACAGCTTTCCGGGGTCCCCTCCCCAGATTGCTTCCTTAACTTGGCACCCCCTTCCTGTGGGGAAGCCCCACTAAACCTCCCTGCCCTCCCAGGGAAATGATTAAATAAATTTCCCAAAAGGTCAGTTTGTTTTTATCCTTAGCCTGAAGAGATTAAAAATTATAATTTCTAGTTAAGTTGTCCTAGTAGTCCGTTGACTGGGGATTTCTTTGGGATGTCAGATTGCAGCAAGGTACCTTGCTGGACATTTTGTCAAAAAAAAAAAGGCACACACAAATGGAGACAAGTACATGGAAATTGTTGAGATGAACATTAGAATTAAGTATGAAAATGTCCAGTACGCTGCTTTATTTCACTTTGTTTAGGACCCTTCCAATAAAAGATTTAAATCTGTTTTAGAGAGCAGGATGAAGCCAGTTACCCTGTATGGCATACGCTGGTCACAGCCAACTGTTCAACTCTGTAAAGGCAAAAATGACTTTTCAAGCAACTTAACCTGCCATGTCTACAACCTCCCAACCTGTAGCAGTATGACAGTGGCACGGAAATTACCTAAGAAAATTCAGCCACCTAAAAAAGTCTACCTTAGAATTCTGGGGTTCTAAAATTCTTGTCAAATTATAAAATATAAATATCAAATATAGAAGACATTTGTTTTAAAATAATCTTTCCACAGAATCTTGGCATGGACATCAAGCATCTCAGAAGGATATAAGAATGTATGAATATTGGACTCACAAACCACGTTTGTCACACATACATTTGAGTTGCAGTAATTCTTGTTTCCTTTCCTTGCCCAAAGTCAATTCATGGTTACTTGGTCTAGTTTAGCTTCCAATGAAAGATTTAGCCTCCCATTACTGTACGTCTTCCCTGAGATGTGCACAGGGAGGCATGCAGTGGTTCAATGCATGTGCAGTAACTTCAGATCTGGAAGCTGGAATACACACAGGTTTTTTTCCTGGCAATGGTGTGTCCCCAAGGTGAAGCTCTCATGGTTCCCAGCAGTGGCTGATTGCAAAAGGCTCCTGCAAGTCAGAGATGATTGTAACAAATATGTCGCTGAAAGGGCATCTTGAGAAACTCTACCTGCCAGGTCAAAAAGCATTTGCCTCTACAAAAATTTCCCTCAGTGCTATCTTGGACACTCAACCAAGGTGTATCTGTGCCTGTTCAGCTTTATTGGAAGGAGATCTTGTCTTCTTCTCTTTTGTATTTTAAAAAGCAGGACTGATCATCACTGCCTGAATAAACACACGGAAAATTGTAAGGAGAGATTCACAGGATCATTTATGTTGGGAGGGACTCTGAAGGTTGTGTAGTCCAACCCTCTGCTCCTAATGGGCAAACTTAGATCAGGTTGCTGAGGGGCTTGTCCAGTCAAGTTTTGACAGTCTCTGTGGGTGGAGATCCCCGCATGCTATCCGGGCAACCTGTTCCAGTGTCTGGCAACCTTTGTGGTGCAAAATACTTCTTTAGACTTGACATAAGGAAAAAATTTTTTACAATGAGAGTGGTGAAGCACTGGAACAGGTTGCCCAGAGAGGTGGTGGAAGCCCCATCCCTGGAGGCATTCAAGGTCAGGCTGGATGGGGCTCTGAGCAACCTTATCGAGTTGGAGACGTCCCTGCTTACCGCAGGGGGTCGGACTAGATGACCTCTAAAGGTCCCTTCCAGCCCAAATGATTCCATGATTCTATTCCTATGGGATCAGAATTTCCCTTGCTATGACTTGTGCTCATTGCCTGTTGTCCCACCACCACTCATCTCCAAGGGAAGTCTAGCTTACTCTCATCCATAACCTCCCATTAGATGGTTGAAGACAGCAATAAGACCTTCCCGCACCCTTTCCCTCTCCCTTAAGACTGAACAAACCCAGCTCTCTCAGCTTCTCTGACAATCTAAGATTCCCACTGGCCTCAAAACAGAAACCTGAAATAAGGTGTTGGCTGCAATCAGCAGCCGGGCACAGCAGCACACTGTTCCCCACAGTAGCTGTAATTTCTGCTCAGCACCGCCTTCCTTTAAGCAAGATGCCACTGCAGTCAATAGATGTTTCTCCAGAGGATGGAAAGTGGAAATAATTCAGCCAAGCAAAAAAACAAGCAACAAACAAGATAAAAGGCAGGTATAAATAAAAAAGAAATATCCAGCTGTCATTGGAAATAGTCCGTTTCCAACTGAGGTCTCTATCAGGTCAATGCTTCAGGCCGGAGTCTGCCCAGGTGGTTACAGCTTAGATGTATACGTCTTGTAGTCAGGCGGGGCGGTGGAATAAAGGCATGGCTGGGATTTGCCCAAGTAGAAGGAAGGCTCCCATACCAGGTGCATCCACAGCCAGCTGTGAATGGTTTATCAGTGCGTTCGCTGCTGCACAGGGAAAAGTGATAAATTAGAGCAGCAGCAAACACAAGGATACCTTTGGCTTTCCTGTTCGAACCCATACATGCATTTGTCAGATTTTCTTCTCCAGGCACAGCGAAGGCAAGGAGTTGAGGCAGTCAGAAATCTGGTAATGATTTCTTGGTACTCAGGCTGGGTTTATGTTTGTACCTGTGGGCACAGATGATGGCTGTTCTGTGCCTCAGCTCTGCCTGGAGTCTGAGGCTGCTGGAAAAGGAAAACGAGGGGTTGGCACAGCAGCCAGTTAAACCAGCACCGGCTCACCTCAGAAAGCCCAGGCAGGGGAAACGCAGTCGTCTCCCTTTTCTTTCGCATCACTAGTAGTTGCTGCCTTTAATGTAGAGAAAGTTATGTCTGGCAGGGTATCAATACCATTCTCCACAGGCTTATACAGCCAGCAAAGGAAGGCTTTGCCTCCTTACACAGCTGGAAGAAGCAGCCTGCAACATGTATTCGACATTCACTCTGGAGAAGCAGCTATTTTAATAGTGATAGCAATAAGAACCTTTTAATACAAATAACCAAGTAAGTTAACTCAGTGCTCAAAGCTCTCGAATGATGTCCAGCGAGAGCATCAGGAAAATCCTTCACCCTCCTGGACACCTGTTCGTGGTCCATGGTCCATGTCCAGCAGCAGCCCATCGCTCTCAGGCTGTCTCCTTCAGCCCCGGTGGCACTGGTGCCCTCTGACCCACGGCCAGGAGCCAGCCGGCTCTGCTGCTCGCCCGGGCACGAGAGCCCCATGCAACCACCGGCAAGGAGACCAGCTGACTCAGAGCCAGGCCACTTCCACTTTAAATTTTAGCAAGGGTTTCCACCAGTTGCTTTCTCTTGAAGATTTGTCTTCAGGGCCTTAATCTGAAATGGGAGATGTGGATTTCAGGCTTTTTTCAATTTCTAGCTAGCATTTATTCAAGGCTGAATTGCTATCAAGCAATGAATAACGGAGAGAGATGATGTGTTTGGCTGACGTTTTCATGAGTGAGTTCCATACAGCCAGTAACAGAGTACCTGAAAACCTCAAATGTTAATGCATCCTCCAGATCTTCAAATCCGATTTTCCCCTAAAATCTGCATCACCTCCTTAATCAAACATGTAACCTTTCAGTGTCCTATTTTAAACTAGATACTATAATAAATACTGGATTTAAAGAGTATAAAATGAGCAGAAAGCCTCAAGATAGTAATTCCCTTACACGGGAGAGTATGAAATTACCTTTAACAACAAAGATCTCTCCTTACTGCACCACTGTGCTGCAGCGTGCATCTAGATTTTATGCCACAAGGAACAGTAAAGTGAACTGAATGTATTATCAAGACAGAATCATTATAAAATTAACACAGTGGGTTAACATAGCCAGGAGTGGACCTGTGTCCTATCCAAGTGCAGGAACACCAGTATTTTCCAGGCTGATCTTCCATGCCAAACATGCAGTCCTGGTCAGTGCCGGTGCTGGACTCACCCTTTGGCAGTTCTCAGGTACATCTTTTTGCGACCAGCGACACTGAGCTCAAATAACTGGGCAAAATGATCCTGACAGTCATCCTCTGCATTGGTTTTTTTTTTCCCCACTCTTTCAGGCTATAAAACAATTTAGGGAGAACTTTTCCAAAGTGTAATAGTGATTTTCAGTGAGGGCTGTCTAGCAAAGGGATAAGTTTTTAAGTAGGCACCCAACAAGCTTTTCAGAAGTGCATATGCTCCAAACCCTCCAAGATGTCCATGGAAGTTAGGTATGCAAGGTCCTGAGCATTTGGCAAGTGAGACTTTGGTTTCACTCAACTTTTAAATGCTTTAAATACTTTAAAACATATTACTTTAAACACATTTTCCTCTATTACCCCAACCTCAATCTCTAGCCTCCAAATGGCTCCCAGGAGCTCCTTGGCACAAGGTATTTGGAAATTTAGTTTTTCTAATTAGTCCCCAAAAGGGTAGCTGATGTAATCCTCTTTTCAGTCACACCTTTACATAATTCATCCCTTCTCTTCTGCAATTTTTCATGACATTGCTGGCTTGAATTTCTGTATGTGAAATCTTGGCTTTGCTGTACTCAAAGACAATTTTTTTCACTTGCAGACATCAGGATTTCAGTCAGTGTATCTATTTGACACTTGACCCAATCTCAGCTGGGCTTCCCAGGTGCTATCAATGTTTTCAGCTACTGCTCCATGATCATCAGACTGGAAGAGAAGTAGGACTAAGAGCTGTATAAATCTCCACAGTCACGTTGCTTTGAAGAATCACAAGCCATACAACCTGTGCCTGAGCATCACCTGTTTGAAATGGGAAAACTGACAGTCGGAGACGGATTGCTGAGAATGACTTGCCTATATTTCATACCTGGCTTTCATTCACAGAGCAGCTTTGCTAGCATTAGCAATAAAGCATTATTATTTATATAGCCCAAGTGTTTAAGAAGACTGATCACAGAGGAGGACTCTGCTGTGATAAATGCTATACAAAGAAAGACAGGAAAGAGCTTAGATCTAGCCCAAGGACTTTGTAACATGGGACAAGTGATAATATAGAAACGTAGACAGTCTGGAGAATACTAAGATAAAATAAGTCAATATCGGTCAGCATATCCAACAGTGATGCTAGCACACTGGTAGTCTAAAATCCACCAAGCATTACTGTGTAGTTCAGGACACAAAAGAGAATTAAGGAGGGATTTCTAGGAGAACAGGGTGTGCCTTGGTACAGAGAGAGCACCCCAGGTCTGGAGAGTTGTGTAGGTAAAAGGGAAAAGTATTGTTTGAAAATATAATAATAATAATGATAACTGAATTATAGAAGCTCAGGTTTGGAAATCAGCTTCTTAATTCTCAGTGAGGGATGACACAGAAGTGAGGCAGACCAGAAGGGACCTCAAACTTGTGGATAAAAATGCTGTTCTCTATGTCCGAGAAAAAAATTGCAGGAACTGGGGCATGGTCCCCTGTGCAGGAGCTGCAATTTGGTTCTGGCCCTTGCCCAGGTCCAGCCTAAGCCTGGCAGCCCCGACCTCATGCCCAACCTCACGTCCTGACCCCTCCCCAATACTTCAGCCCCACCTGAGTCCTCTGCACCCTAGCAGATACAAATGATTGGGCAAAAAGTTCAAAACATGGGGTAAAATTATTTTTGCAACAGCATCTCCATGTGCATACAGACAGAGCAAGACTTGGGGTACAAGAGCATGTGGAGCATGAGTATTGCAGGTGCTGAGAAAGGAGAGCAGCATTAGCCATGCAGGTGGGAAGCAGCAGCCAGATTCAGATACATTCTGCAACAAGAGCTCACGATGCTAAAATAAAGCTGGGAGCAAGAGCCTCTGGTGAGATTTGGCTTGGAGAAGTTAGCAGGTAACAGGAGTATCTGCTGTTCATATAGTAACTGAGAAAAGGCATTGCAGAGGAGGACTTAGGAGGAAGGGGACAGAGGCTGGTTTTAGCCATGTTGAGCAAGAGCTAATAATTGAACCTCAAAAGGATCAGAGGAACTTCCAAAGGATCAGAGAGACAAACACTGGAGATGTTATTCAGGCATGTGAAGGTGAGTCTAAAGTTGAGGGCTAGTGATCAGACTACCAGTAAGCTACAAAACGTGATTCATATCCAGGAAAAGTTCTTGAAAAATTAATTATGTCTCTTCACTAGAAAGTCAATAATTCCATTTTTCCCTGGAAGTAAATTATCTTGCTGGAATTAATTTTCTGTATTGACTGTTCTTTCTTTCTGAGAATAGAAATACACGTATTTAAGCAGTTTTATTCCAATGAAAATGTATCACCTACATCGAAATGAGGTTCTATACTCAAGTGTCCTGCTGTTACCAATTTCCATCTCAACAGTTGCTCATCTGATCCTCATCTTTTTATTTTCCTAAATTCAATGAGCAAAGAGGATCAAGCATCTTGTGTTTGATCAACAGAATATTGCTCACTAGAAGAAAGTCAGATTATGCCTTGCTTATTAGACTTTGCTTTAAAAGAAGAGTGTATTTTAGTACCCTTAACCTCAGTAGATACACACTGCTGTTGACTTACTTTCCTCTGAGTTAGCAGAATTGTGAAATCGTAGAACAGGCCAGGCTGGAAGGGACCTCCAAAGATCATCTGATCCAGTCTTTCATGGGAAAGGAAGCCTAGATGATATTATCTACCACCCTGTTCAGTCACGTCCTGAAAACCTCCAGTGGCGGGCACTCTACCACATCCCAGGGGAGGTTGTTTCAGTCAATGATTGTTCCCACTGTAAAAAATCTCTTTTTTATATCAAGGTGAAATCTCCCACTGTGCAACTTGTACCTGTTGCCCCTTCTCGTCTCCATGTGGCTCCTTGTGTAGAGAGAGCCGCCATCCTCTTTGTAGGCACCTTTAAGTACTTGAATACTGTAGTAGTACTTTAAAGGAAAGCCAAGAAATTAAAACTCTGCTTCTTATATTCATCCATTTTGCAAAGAAGCAAGCTGTGGCTACTACTTTCTTCTTTCTTTTTAGGAATTTTAATAGGTTTCACCCAGGCATTTTATACTTAACTAATTTACTGAGGAAAATAATCTTTTGGAAAATCACCATATGACTTTCAAGAGTATTTTGCTTCATATTCTCAAGTGGGTGAACAGACATTTGAGCTGTGTATTTAGCAAGTGTTTTACCTGGATCCATGCAGTTGTCTCAGAAGTAGCCACAGGCATTTTCTTTGAAATACTTCTTTCGTATTTCTCACTCCAGATTTTTAATTGTTAGTATCTACCAGCAGACTATCTTCTTGAAATTTCATTATTAGCATACAAAGGATGTGTGAAATTGTGATCCCGCCCTCCTCTCTCTACCTCTCAAAACACAAAGTAAATAGGTATTTTACAAGTAACTATTCAGAGACAGGGAGATACCAAAATCTATCATCTCAGCTAACAAGCAAAGTCAAAGGGTAAGTCTTCCATAAGTATTTCACCACTTGAGCATTACAGTCACCAAAAGGCATTGCTGAGGGTGCTGAATGCCAGGTCTTACGATGCACCTTCCCAACCAGTTACCCACAGAAGAGCTGATCGAACCCATCTCAGCTGCATGTTCATGCTTTCTGTCAGTGCATGCTGATCACAAAGTAAATATGTGGTGAGTAACAGGGAGGCTGTCTGCTGTCACTGCTCAGCTGGGCTGGTGACGATGGAGCAGTGCTGGATACTGCTGATGCCGACAGGCTACGACAAACGACAAGCCTGTCATTCAGCTGAATCAAGTCTGCTCTGCAAATGGCTGTACATATTTTTTGCAACTTATCAGAAAGATCAGAGACCATTTGCAAACCAGTATAGCTCTGGGAATGGCAAACACGTGATAAGGATATGGGTGGTTATACAGGTGAGCATTTAAGACATCGCTGTGCATTAAATCATCAAGCACTCAGTGAAATCATTTAGAATATATGTAATAGTTTCACTGAGTGTATGTGTGGGTGTGCATAAATAAATCATAAAGTTACAGAAAGATTAATTTTGGAAGGAACCTCCTGAGATGAACAAGTCCAGCCACCTGCTTAAAGCAGGGCCAACTTCAAAGTCACATCAGGTTGCTCAGGGCCTAGTCCAAGTGAGGTATGCAAAGCTTCAGGGATGGAGATGAAACAACTCCTCTGTGTAAACTGTTCCAGTGCTAAGCCACTGTAAAATCTTTTCTCCTTATACCCAAGCGGATTTTCTCTTGCTGCAATCTGTGACTTACCTCTAGACCATGACCTTCCTTCCCCTTCGAGAGGCAGAAGATTGCAACCAGTTCCCCGCCTCAGCCTGCTCTTTTCCAGGCTCCACAAACCCATTTCCCTCAGCCTTTTCTCACACACATGTCCTCCAGTTCCCAACCAGCCTGCACTGGGGACTCCATCCAGTTTGATGGTGTACAGATATTGCATAGAAAGGCACTGTAGTGGGGGTATCTCGAGTTCCTGCTGCTGGAGAATGAAGTGTCCCTTGTTATTTGTGGCCAACATTATGGTTGTATTAATACCTTTTTCTGTGCCTGACTGCCTGGATAAAGGGAACTTGGGAGGTAGGTGAGGTGCTGTGTTGGGTTTGTGGCTCCATCAGTCAGAGGTCTGCGGCGATGAGCTGGCACGTGGCACCCATGGTGTTTGTGTCCGCTCTGCAGCCATCACGGGACCCCCGGGAAAAGCACGTCCCTCGTCCCCAAAGAGCATCCTAATCGGTGTGTGTCCTAAGCACAGCACCCAGCCTGCTGGGGATTTCACAGAGTCTATCATTTACTCAGCAGAACAGGTGGCTCATTTGAGACAGCCTAAAGTCGATCTGATAAGACATAGCATCCTATTTCAGCTAAAGCTAAATCTGGTGCTGTTAATACCAAACAGATTAATTCAGTTTAATTATATTCTGAATTTCTTACCTCCTCAAGGGAGTGTAAAGTGAATCCAATTATGCTTCCTATATGGGCCAGCTGTCATGACATAGAGTGACTCTTGGTCCAGGCATTTATTTTGGATTTGTAGCTTTCTGAGGAGGGCAAGAGAGGGAAAACTATTAGCTGCTGGAGGAAAAACATACAGAAAGCCATAATATTATGAACATATTTCAGGTCTTTGTACAAACCAGAGAGGGAATTATTTTTTTCCTCTGCTAATCTGAATTTAAGCATTAAAGCAGACTGATGACAATATGCATCCATCTGCCAGACTCATTCTTAAAATAAACTCCCTCCACTCAAAGTTAGCATGGGAATTAACCCGCAGCAAGATCCAGCTCTGGCTTTTGGTATATCATAGATATAGAAAAGCTTAAAAATTTCCTGACATGTCATCTGTGGCTGTTTTTCAAGGCTTATCGTGCATCTCTGCCACTCCTGGCAAATGTGCCCCCTTTCTGTATTCCGAGGGTGAACCGGGTGATAACTGCTATTCAGCTAGAGACGGTGATCCTTTGTGGGTCAGTCCAGTCTCTGTACATGGCACCCACCTCACAGATGCCACCCATCCCATCCTGTCTGGATCGGACAAAGCATGTCCTGGAAGTTGCTGCAGAGCACAGAGGAAGGATCCCAGAGTAACTAGCATAGACTGAGGGGAATGGATCAACTACCTACACCTAGGCATCTAATTCAGGTACTCTAGGGCATGTGAGACATCTTTGCTGGACCAGACATGATACAGGACCCACAGGTGCCTGTGTTCTCCTGGATCAGCAGCCAGAGGCCAGTCAGGACATGCTACAGCATCTCCGGTGGCATTGGACACCTTTGTGTAGGCACCTGAATCCCATCCTGGGTGTCACACAACTCACAGACCACGGCATTTACACAAGTGTCACAAGTCAGAGGGTACCAACAGTGGTACATACACCCGACACCTGCTCAGGTGTGCCCAGACTGAACCCTGGGTGTCCAACACTGGGAAAGCTGAAGACAGGCAAGGGGAACCTCATGCTCTGTTAGCATTGGGCATTCCAGAGAGATGTCAGGCCTGACCCAGCATCTCACCGAGCACCTGCAGCCCCTTCCAGGAGGTAAGCAGCCACTGCCTCCTGCATCAGGGCCTGGAAGAGGCCCTGCTACCCAGAAGTCGCTGTTTGTGTCTCTGTGCCAGTGGACATTTGTCAGAGATGCTAGGAAAGCTCAGACTTGTGCAAAATGAGTATCAGTTGAAAGCCAGAGAGAAGAAAAACAGTCATTGCCGCTGGTGTGGATTTTCTGTGACTCCTGATCCTCACGGATAGCTTCAAAACCTGACGCTGCCTGAACACGTCTGCTCTGTTGCCAATATTGAATTGACAGATCTTGACCTTCTTTAATCCTTTAGGTTTAACTTTATTTACACTTCATTTAAATTTAATGGCTTCAGGCAACCGTGGGCAGTCATGCCTTACTCTCTTTACAGTTTTTGTTATGTGCAAGGACTCTCTGTCTCCCACTGTCACCAGCCTTCCAGTCCCAAAGGCTCCTCAGAAGGATCACGAGTTTTGACTTCAGTCAGAGCCACTCATTGTAGCCACAGTCTGGAAAAACACAAAGTAGCTCCAACCAATTTAACTTGCACGGATCTGCGTTTGTTTTTTTAATGGACTCTCAAGCTTGACTACTCATCCTTGTCATTGACTACACATGAATAATACATCTTGCTTAAACTAGGTGAGATGAATTCCCAGCTGCACTCAGTCATCATCTACCTGCTTCATGCCTGTGGAATACTAAACACGCCCATCTATTTTTAACTATTTAAGACCAGGAATGGCACATATTATTTATGTAGAGACTTGTGATTCATTTGCTGTGATTGCCTATATTAATGGGAGCGGGGGGCTGCCACTGCTAAATAAAGTATTGTTGAGTGAGAGGAAAGTCAATGCCGAAATCATCTTGTATTGATACCACATGAAATACTGCTACTAGGTCTTTAATCCTACAGCACGTAAGAACCTGTGTGCAGAATCTCAAGGCAGAGCCTTCCTGGGATGGCAGAGCCTTCAGCAGCATCAGGGCCCAGCTCCTGGGAGGGAATCGCCTGTACCACACCCCAGGCATATCTGATCTTGGGTATTCTGAGTACACCATATTGGATACCATGTGGTATATGTGTATATATACGCTATATTGGGCTATATTGGTATATAGGGGCATATTCAGCCGGGGCATGTAGATTCACATATTTCCATGGCAGAGATAGGGTAGTGAAGGGAGTGCAAGAGGAATACCAGAAATCAGTCCCCTCTGACAGATGGAAAAGTGTGATTCAGTGCTTCTGTCTTTTCAGGGATACACCAGGAGGTGTGATGGAATCCAGAAATCATCTATTCTTTTGGTTCCTCTGCAGTTTTCAGTTTGTCTGTCTTTGTTACAGATCAACAGGGTGCTTTCAGGACAAGCCTTTATAAGTCTTCTGCACTTTTCCATTATTTTTCTGGACTGTTAGCATTAGGTTCATACTACATTTCACTTGCCAATAGATGGGCTGGAGACAGTAAAATTATTGTAAAATCCTCTGATTTATCACAAGGGACACTCTTCCAGTGCAGCAACTACAAAAGATATCGGCAAAGCTGCTGTCACAGGGTCTGCTCACCAAACTCTGCCATAAGTTGGGGTTCGAGCGTCCAGCATGTTAGAGAAAAGGTACAACAGCTGACAGGACCCTCGAGACTGCCAAAATACACCAAAAGAAAGGCTGTAGTCCTCAAAGGGTAGGTCACAAATCTGGCTACAAGCACTCTCTTTTGCCCATATTCATGAACTGCAAATTCTGTGCTGGGCATCTCAGAGGAAAATAAAAATATCAGAAATAGAGGATTGCAGTGATGGAAGAGAAATAAACAAGAGGCATGGATGAATTCTTGAGCAAAATTGTTTCCCACCAGGGTGTGATGAAAGCCTGCAGTGAGCACAAACACCTGCATGGCATCCAGCTAGCTCTCCCAGGTCCGGAGAGGATTTTCTACTCAAATAACACCAAAGGAGAGGAAAACCATGACTGTTTCATGAAAAGCAGGAAGATGTCTTCGTTGTAAATAATTTCCAGCTCACAGCACTGCTTGAAACCGCAGGAGTACCTACATGAGAGCCCACATGCCGGTGGCGCAGGCACGGGTGCGATGGCAGAGGCAGGGTGAGCCATGCCGGAGGCGGATGAGGTTGAAAATGATCCCTTGGCTGGGACAGACCAGGGTGGCTTTGCTGCTTCTGGAGCAGTGGGGATGTCTGTGGGGTGAACCCGGTCTGTGGCTGGGATAAGCTGGAGCTCATGAGTAGGGCAGCTCCACTGGACAGGTCTGAGCTAGTAAATACCCCATTTGCTAGCCAACGTCTCTGCCTCGCTAACAGGGTCTCCTCACCAAGGGGCTGTAATGGGGAAGAGAGTGGTTGCATGCAAGGAAGGCAGGCTTGCCAAGCAGAACAGAATCACAGGATCAATTTGGTTGGAAGAGACCTCTGGGATCATCGAGTCCAATCTTTGCCCTAACACCACCATGTCAACTAGATCATGGCACTAAGTGCTCTTAACAGCAGAGACATTGTCCAGACAGCTGTGCTGCTAGCAGATTCACAAGTTGAAGGCCTTACTGTCTTTGCGTTCTTGTAAAGTAAACACTTCCAAGTTATCAGCAAGTGAAGAAGTGAAACCTGTAAGCAGATTGACCTAATTCCCCTGTGGGCAGCCAATTTGGTTTTGTGGTCCCATCCTCACCTATGTCCCATTGACTCTGAAGTGCCCATCAAGTCAAACAGACAATGAACAGTTCCAGGGGGCTCTTTTCTACCCACCCTTTGTGTCAACCTACCTCCGTCTTCTCAAAAATCTTCACGTGGGAAATCACAGAGGTCATTAGAGGCATTTGTGTGAACTTTATGGATGATACCATTATTCATTCACTCCAAGCTTTCTGTAGCTAAATGCAAGTGATCCTTATTTTCACAAGCTCTGCTAGTTATCTAGCAGCAGAGAGCTCTTTCATCTTCAAGGATCTCATTTTGTGGTATGATCAAAGGTATTTCAACTTCAAATTAAGAACATTCATTACTAACACTCTCTAAGTCAAGTAAGGTAGGTTCAGGAGAGCTTTTCCACGGAAAATAAATTGACCGGTTTATGTACTGTGTTGCCACACAGGAGGATTCACCCAGAGTTAACATGCCTCTAACAGCTTCGAATCTATCCATCTATCTGATCTATCTGAATCTAGTTTTACAAATAGAATAATGTTGTTCTTTGGTGTTAGACTTGCAGGCAATTTTCTTAGTATTGCTGGTGGCATTATATACTTAGTGCTGGGAAGTTCTGGCTCTACCAGAGTCTAAATTTCAGCAGAAATTAATAAGATTTCTGTAATAACAGCTAATGAGATCTGACAAAGCAAAACTAAAATGCACTGGGAAAGATAGATGACGGGAGGAAGTGTATCTGAAATAAACTTCAGTATGAAATAATACTCACTTAGACTTTTAGCAGAGTAAATTTATGCATCATTGTTTGTTTCAGCGGCTAAACTGGTGTACTGGGCATAGCTGGCGTAAAAGCAGTCTAGCTATCTGTACACTGTACTGCAGTGTGCAAGACAGATGGATCCAAAGGAAAAAATACATTTAGATAAAATTAAATTAAATTTGTGCAGACCCCAACTGAAAAAGTATTTATAGGAGAAAAGATTTTAAAACACATTAGAGTTTCTGAAAAAGAGATGAGTGGTACAAAGTCTATTTTTCTGACTCTATGGAATGCATGTATTCAATCTACAGACATTAGACGTTTGGGTTAAAAGGGGCAGAGTTTGTCACTGGTGTGGAATTCCCCAAGGTGCAACACATAGGCTCTGGGAAGGTGCTCCCAGGTCCCTGATCAGGTCACAAATCACCCAGAGTATCCCATTTGTCTGAAGACATTGCCCAAAGATTGCTGATTTTTCCTGAGATGTGTTATTCACACAAAATACTCTGCTTTTGACACCATGTTAACAGGTTGGTTAACTCTGTCCTGTGGAGCTCAGTGGTCTATTGGTCCTTAGTTGTGGAGTTGTTCTTCACAGAAGGCATGATTTTGCTCTGGAGACTAAATGATGAACCGCTGGGTTTAAAAACAATCATCATTAAATCATTAATTTCATTGTCTAGGTGGGACTTTGAGGAGAAAAAGAAGAATTACAAAGAGGAGAAATAACTTCCCAATGCCAGCCAGTAGCTTGCTGGGAACTCAGCAATGAAACACATCTTTCCCTTGTACTGTCGATAGACCAGCCAGTCTCTATACCCTCATGTGTATGCATACACAATAGTAAATATTGTCATAAAAAGGTGGCTAAGGAGCATATGTGACTTCTATCCTCTTTTGAGAGAACATATCACAAGTGATAAAATGCACTTTTGATTATCGCGAGCATTTATTAGGCCTATGGGGAAAAAAACAAAACAAAAAACCAGTAAGAAGTCTTTTAGTGTCTTCTTTGAAATTGCAAATATTCTCCTAATTTCCTCGGTTCTTCTTGCAGAGTAGTAATGTGTCAGTTCCTCACTCTGACTGTCACGAGAACAAAATAATTATTTTGGCAGTGGGCTACCTGTTACAGTGAAAGCAAAGAATATTTATAAAGCTGTCCAGTGTTTTAGAGGAAGAAGAGGCAAGCCATTGGTGTCTGGTCCTGCAACATCCCCTGCCTGGAAGGGTGACATGAAGAAAACTGAGTATTTGCCCTAGTGAATGGGAACAGGAGCTCAGTTCACCCAAGTCCTAGCCCAGGCTGTGCCACAGAGTCACTCTTTGCCCTCATCCTGCCCTTTGCCTCCCACAGTCTCTCTTGTGTTCATCTCCGGTAGGAATTTCCTCTGGGTAGGAATGAACTCCAACGTGTCAGTTCAATGTTCAGCAAAAGAAACCTTTCAGTCCCAGGGGTTCAGTGCTGTTTGCCATATTACAAAAGCAGAACATCACATCTCAATGCTGAGGCACATCTCCACTCCTGCAGCCACCCACCCTGACAGCGCTCAGGACCAGGGACCTGCACCCTTCTGCAGTCCCCTGACAGGCACAAACTTGGGCTGGTGGATCTGTTTCCTTTTCTCCTTCGGTACAGGAACCAGTAAACCTCTATGCCCAGGAAGTCTGTATCATACAAGAATTTAGTATCTGCCTGTCGATGCTGGAGGATTCAGGAGCTTCTGTTCCCACACAGCTTAGTGCTCTCTGATTTCACCAGTTCAGAAAACCCCATGTGCAGACAGAAACCTTCGTACTGGAGGGCATCGTTTACCCCAGCCATGCTAGGAACTCAGTCCTAGACTCAGTTAAACAATCTTCAAAATCACCTCTCAGTGGCAGGAATTCAGAGCAACTGGATATGCTGTTTAACTGAAGTTATCCAGGGGAAGCAGCACACATCTGTGGGTACAGCTTTCTCCTTAAGAAATCGAGGAACCAAACATTGCTTATGGATACCTCAGCATTTTTGATAAATATGGTTTGAGAAGAGTCAGCCTAATTTATGACATTTCCACTGCTGCCTTATTAGGAGGCTGTGGATCCACATCTGCAATAAAGATGCCTTTATCACCGTCCCTCGTTAGCCTCAGGAGTAGTGCCACTGAAGTCAATTGAACTGCGACTGCATAAAGCCTGCATAAGCAACATGAAGCGCAGAATGCAAAACGGTGTGACTCACTAGGTAAGGAAGCAGATGGATGTACCAGGTGTAAAAACTAATAAGGGACGGAGTACAACGCAGAGATACCCAAACCGGTTTGGGTGGTGGGAGCAGAGCTAACTGGTCAGAAGGGAGCCCTGTGCTACGCCGGCTGGGCTCTTTCTGGTACTTGGTGACCTTGCTTGGAGCATCCTGGTACCAGCCACTGCCACAGGTATGCCACCACAGGAAAGGGTGAGGGGAAGAGAAGTAAGCTTCTCTCAAAGCTGGGATTCTGGACCTGGCTAATTTTTTTTTCAGTTTTATAAAGGGTATCCAGAACAAAAGATAAGACAAAGCACATTCCAGTCTTCAGGGCATCTGTTTTAAAGCATCCACCAGAGTTTCTTCTGACCTAGAAAGTGAAAAAGAATAAAATGGGACTAACAATCCCCACTGCGCTAGAGTGTCGTCGGGTTGAAAGTATCTATGTTCTCAGGCATTCAGATGAGGATAATAATATATGAAGTAAGAGAAATAGGGAGAGAACACAGCTTCTCACATCTTTCACTATATGAAGCTCTGACATTTTCCACTACATTTTTAATTATCTGTTTTTAAAATGTTTATGTTTACCTTTAATGCCAGATCTGGATTTTGGAATAGTTAATTTTCAAATAATCCTGAAATTACCTCACAAAATAAATAGCAATGTAATATAAATTCTGCATCTTCCTGAATTTTTTTGTAATTTCAGGGAAAAAAAAACATGTTTTCTTGAAAAATGTAAAATTTATTTGCTTTTGGAAGGCAGAAATCCTCTCTGCTTATTAAGGGACCTTGTATAGACACTTTGACAGTGCACATGCTCCAGTGATGGGTTACGCCACGACACCCGGGCATTATCAGTTCCATGACATTCTGATAATGGATTAGTACTGTAAGTCACTGGTGCTTAAGTGCAGATTTTCCTGTATGAAAATGAAAGTGTGATATATTGCTCCAAAATATGGTACCAGGAAGGATGTGCTAGTTACAACTGAATGTATGGGAGGAAGAAAGCCCCTCACGCTGTGCTAATATTTTCTGATATATGTTTAAAGCAAGTTCCTATTTTTAGCAAGCCTCCAGAAGCTGCCAGTTTCCCTGAAGTTACAATAATCATGCAACAGAGCCAAGTCAGGGAAGAAAACATGTTATTGCTCTTAGTTGACATTGTTAATATATTTTACAGTGAAGGAAGGAGTTAAATTAAAGGAGCATTGCATGCCCATGTATGAATAAAATCCATTGATTTACCTATGTTCCGTACACCCAGACTGTGTGTTTAACAGAAAAAACAGTGGACAACGAGAGAAAATGACTGCCTTGACCGCCTTTGTGACTGCCCATGCTGAACGACTGCCTTTCCCCATGAGCTGGATGCCATTTATTTGTCTGAAGTGCTGGGATGTGATGGTTTCAGCAGCATCACCTTATCCTTTCATCGGCTTCTTGCCTATGCCAGCAGCCTGCGTTGTTCACTTGCTGTTCTGGAGACTTTTCGTTTCATCGCTAGGCAGACTGCAGCAGTTAAGTTTTCTGCCAGGTTCATTTGCATTAAAAGCTCCAATCCACCATCCCTTATAGAGTCAGTGGGACAGAGCAACTAACTTTGTTGAACTAAGTGTTTTCATAGGAGGTTTCCCCCCTGAATAGTTAGAACAGCAAGAGTATCAAGGAGACCGATCAGCTGCCCAGAAGGTTGTTTTAATGACTAAGACACACAATGAGTAGCTAGGAAATTGTTATCTCATCCTGAAATAACCTGTACTGGACTACCTGCTGATCTCATGCTGCTGAGGAATAACCTGAGGAACAGCACGGGAACTACATTCAGATCTATTTTCTCAAAAAGATAAAAATACACCTCTTTAAGATTCAAGTCTGGCCCTCCTCCTTCAAGCTGGAGGTGATTTTGAAGGCACACCTTCCCCAAGGCTGAAGAAACAGCAAGTGTCTTTTGTTAGGAGGAACTAACGCTGAAGATGCTAGGACCATGCGTGTGTGTGCGGTGGCAGCCCGGCTGGTGGTTAACACATGGGGCTTTTTACCAGAGGGAGGAGAGGAGAATAATTTCATCACTAGCCCCATTTAGCACCAAATCATAACTGGTCACTGGTATGTCGGAGGAATATGAAGCAGCTGTGGATTCAGAGTCCAGTTTAAGGAATGCTTATGGTTGGAGGCAAATTCCAAATCTGCAGCCAGCCGAGGACTTTGTTATTGAATAAATGATGTGGCATGGTGCATCTGTACAGACAGTCAAAGCATAGACAGAGAAATGGACTCCACCGTGGACAACATCGGGTCGCTCAAGTAAAGCAGCAGCGTGATCCTGAAAGCTTTAGCAGTAGACAGCTAGTGTGCCTTGATCCCTGGGCTACAACAGGCATTAGACATAAGCTGATGGACGCAGGAGCTTTCCTTCTGGCTGAATTAAGAAGAAATGCAGTACTTTTTCCCTTATGGAACCTGAACTGCAGCCACAAAGTTCTGAGTACCAAGTGTCTCGGAGAGAAGAGCAGGAACTTCTTCAAGGACCAACTGCAAAGGCAAGGGTTGAGAACTGCGTGGGTGAAGCCATGTGCAGGGAAGCAGAGGAGTCACTGAGAGAGGATGGGCAAAGCACTGGCAGAGGACCCAAGGGGACAGCACGATGGAGCTCTTCCAGGCACCGGCTGCAGAGACTGGCTCAGACCTGAGGAGCAAGGGAACTGTCTCTACTTAGTTCTGTCATACTCAGGGGAAAGGGTATTTTTTGCTAAATAATATACTTTCTCATGAAATACCTGACTGCTGTTACCTTCCCAAGAGAATCAGCTGGGACATACATACCGGATAAACAATAAAAGTTAATATGCTACAGCATCATAAAACTTGGTAAAGTTTGTGCATTTTAGCAACACTTACAATACTAGCTTTAGTGTTTTCTAGACATGTCTTTGATACCACAGCTTCTGCAACTACCTAAACTCTGGCTGCCATGATAACAGACATATTTAGACTGTTACACAGCTTGACAGAGAGTCATGGTATCCAATTTCAGTTTGTATAAATTGACATTTTTCTATTAAAATTAATGGAGCTACACAGCTTTGCACCACTTGAAGATATAGCCCATTACTTTCAGTTTCTAAACGGAAAAACAATGCTTTGGTACAAAAAATGTCAGCCATGGGCTTTTTACTTCTTGCTTTCTAGTATTTTAAAATAATATAGTAAGGAAAAAGTGTTTTATGGAATAACCAGCATTATTTCCGTACTTAGCATTAAACATTAAGACAGTACTGGACAATGTAATTTTTTATATAGTAATCAAAACAGGTGTCTAAGTCTTAACAACGAAAAATATATTAAAGATAACTTTCAAGTCCAATTGTATAATGAAGTCCTTCCATTTGTCATAATAGATACATTTTTAAACTCAACTATATGCAGAGATTCTTTTTTACAGTGCAAGGAGCTAATCAGAGAAACCATAGGGACTCTATCAGTGAGTTTCTTATTGAAGACTTATATTTTCAGAACCATGTTTTTTCAAACTCTGTTGGTGTCTTCCTGAGGATACTGATGCTTTGCAGAAAGCATTTGTTTTGGTGTTGCCCCAAAGAGAAATATGGTCCACAAAGAGCAATACTATTTTGTAGTGTGCAGCTCAGCAATACCATGCTTGTCCAGACTTTACCAACTGTATCCAAAACCTTCTTTTTAAAAACTTGTTATATTCTTCACACATGTGTTCCTCCTATATTAAGAATCAAGAAGTTCTGAAACAGTGCTCTGATAAGGCAAAAAAAGGTACACAAATCCTGAGCGCTACTTATAACTGTTACGAATAAGATTGTGAAATGCTGAAAAAAATGTACGTGTATTGTATTTCATGGATTTGTGTGTGGAAAGTTTAGTTGACAAAGAATTAAGCTAAAATACTAGACACAAGGCAATTTTGTTCTCCACGATACAAAAATATATTGGATATGGGAGTATATATGTCATAAGACTTTCTACCCTAGTAGTTCAAGATTATTTTTCTAGATACCTTTTAGCATGGTGTACTAAAGAGTTGATATCCACCTACCACCTTTCTAGCCTATTTCAAAGTCATCTGATGTGATGCCCTAGAAGAATATCCCATCATACCTATTTTTCACAGGAGATAATCTGGCAGGGTGGTATAAATTAGAACCAAGACCCCTTTGACATGACAGTGCTCTGTTCTTTTTATCCAGATCAGTGGAAGAGTCTAATTAATTTGGCAGAATTCTTGGGTCCTCGATTACAACATCTGCTCTGCGGTGGAATGATCCAGCACAACCATCTGTCTTTCACCATGCAAAGCAAGTGGCTGAGGGAAGATTTAATATTTTTCGACAGCAAAGGATAGAAATGAACATGATATCAAATTTAAAGCCATGTTCTTCAGACCGTCAAGGTTAACTACTGGAGTTATGCATAGACCAGCATATTGGATTGGGAAGAGGTGGTTTGTGCCAGAACATTATTAGAGAAGGACGAGCAGCAAATGCACGGTATTGGAGCTCACAGGGTTCATTACAATTTTTGTCTTGACTAGCTAATCAGCATCAATCTCAATATTATGCCTGAGGCATTCCTTTTTAAGGCTCTCTCAAGCAAAGTATAATCTTGCTATCCTAAATGTGGTCTTCACTGTGAAATTTGCCAACAGCTCAATACCAATGAAAACAGTAGAAAAAAAAAATCTTCCTTCTCTCCATCACGACAGCCATGCCAGCAAACCCCCCAGTGTATATCTAATTATGCTGACAGAAGAGTACTTCTGTCAGCTTAAATAACCTTGTTCTGAGAGACAGCTTTACCGCTACCAACGTAGGGTGTTTCTCCTGTGGCTGCCAATGTTGCATTACCCAGCAGAGCTGCATGTCCAACGGAGAGGACATGCTTGAGAGATGAGCCCGCACCTTTCATGGCCGTGTCCTTCTAGCGCAGGCTTCGCTTTGGCTCCCTCTTCTCCAGGCTTCAGTGGCCAGGCATTGCGGCGTCAGTGCATGCCTGTGTCAGAATGAACAAGTGTTCTTAGTCCTCCTTTTAGAGGCCCAGATCCTGGTTTTTAGGGGCTATCAAGATCTAACATTTGCAGTTGGAAAGTGTTATTTGCAGTCTGGCTGGAACATTTCCATTGTAAAATTACTGGTGCAAAATACCTCTCTGACTGAGGTGAAAACTTTTGCAATCTGTAGGGCTGAATCCATTCATTTCACTGATAAAAAATATGGACTGTTCAAAAGGCAGCAGCATCACAGACGGGCATTCTGCAATCACTTGCTGGCTTGCAGCTCCAGTCTGACGCTGGATAGCGTATAGAAAATGTATTAGGCATACGGAAACTGCATCTTCTTCTGCCTATCCACTAAAGGTGGACAGTGGCTCTAGCAGTAGTGCCTAAAGTTAATAATGGTGCCTTCTTGTCATGCAAGACTGGTGACAGCCAACTGTCAAGACACTGTGCTGTGATGCCAAAACAAGAGATAAAGTTGGGTTTAAGGTTCGGGAAAGCAATCTGGCATTGGTTACTGGTATATCAGCACTTACCACAAGGTACTGATACGGAAGGACAGCCTGTGGCTTCTTTTGTCCATAGATTCAGTATTGCAACAAGTTTCACAGGAATATAGGTCCTGTATCCTCCTTTGATCTTTCCACTTTCACATTTAATTTGCAGTAGTGGAAACTTTTGTCTATGTAATTCATTGGTCTTTTTCCACGCATCACTTTTTCTTTCCTCTTCTCATTTCACAGTTGTGCCTATCTTTATTTTACTCTTTATGCTCTGAGGTTTCTTTGGTTTTGTTGTGGTTGTTGGAGGTTTTCTTTCTTTGTTTGGCTTTTTAAGAGTGCTAGAAGCTTTCCAAAGCAACATGAGAAGCTGAAGGAAGCAGTTCGCCAAAAGCCATTGGGTTTTTTTCCTATTCAGATACCCACTTTCTTGCATGTTGGCTTCAAATAAATAGTTCTAGCAGCCAGTTGCTGCTGCCCAGACTAAAGAGGGAGACATTAACGGCATATACTGCACCTTCCTAATCACGTTATAGACATCATCCAAAGGCCATTGGAGTCAGCTCCTACTAACTTTGCTGGTCTTTAGGGCACACAGCAAGGTTTTCACACCCAACAGCAAGCGATGGTGTACATAGGCTCCCTACATACTCAGTCTCACCTGTCCCCTCCCCTTCCCAAAATGAGGGAGACCCTGCAGGCCTTGCTGCTTGTTAAAGTGCTGGGTTAACTTTCTGCGGTAATTTGTTTGGCCTGAAAGGTAGCTACAGTAAATGTGTTAGTGGGAAAATGTTCCTTTTATTCCCTCCCTCCCTAATGCCTCTGTAAAGCTGTGGTTTGCACAGACTTTAATTAGAAAAGAGGAATTTTGCATGCTTTCCAGCTGGGCTTTCTTAGATTTAATTGTCATTTTAGCTTTCATTTTTATTGATTTTGTAGTAAAACAAATTGGTATAATCCTCCAAGCCAAAATAGATATAATCCTCCAAGCCAGCAGGGAATGTTCTAATGGAAAGAGAGTTATGACAAAAATAACCCACTTCACCCTGGAAAATATCTCCATCATTCAATAGAAGCTACCTGCTGTCATGAAGACCAAAATCCCTTATTTCCACAGCACAATTTTGATTTCTTGAATTTCAGAGTTTTCTAAAACTGATTGAATGACACTTTTTTTTTATTTTATTTCTTTTTTAAAAAGTTAATAACACTGGTTTCAGTCCAGACTCCAAGGTCATTGCTGACAGCCACAGACTTCAGCAAGAACTGGGCTTAGCTGTTTTCTTCATTCTCAGATATTAAAAACCCTCCTTCTCCCAGATGATCACTGGTCTTGAACATCAAGCTACATCTGCAGGACAGGCTGATGTCTGCATCAGTGGCCCATCTGGCAAGAATGAATGGGCTTCATTAAGGAACATTATCTGACAGGTGACATGCCAAAGCCATGACACATAGATTACTTGTGGCCGATGTCAATTTTCTACACTGCCAGTTCAAATACGTATCCTCCTCAGGATGGGGGTGATGCACATTGACACCAGGCATATGGCAACAAAGCTTCTGCAGTCCCAAGGAAGGAAAGGTGAAAACACACATGTCAACTATGGTGGAGGTAAATCAAAACTATTGGGAGAAGACATTGTAGCACTGACATAAAGGAAATAAACCTGGTTTTCTAGTGTGGATGCGAGACATAGCTTTAGGCACAGTGGGTAAGATCTTGCTTAACAAAATTTCCCCCTGCAGTAAGACTCAGGCAGAATTTAGCCATCTAGGCACCAGGCCACTTTCCAAACCACCCAAAATACACTCCTTTAACTACTGTGTTTGCATCATGGGTGTAAACACACACACACACGCAGAGTCATCTGTCTATCCGTCTTGCAGCCTTGGGTGCCTGATGGCCCAAGTTCATATGAAGAGTGTTTACTATCCCAACAGCCCAAAGCCTGTAGACTGATCTGGGTGTGGGATTTGAGTCTGCTTTGGTTAAGGATGACCTTGGTCATAGTATCACATGCCTGGACAAATTCTGCAGTCGCTAGGGTATTATGCAAGACCTCATCGCTAACACAGATTCACTCTCAGGTAGTGACCTATTCCCCTTTCACCTGTTCCAGATCCTGAGGACCTGGTGGTCACAGATGGTGACCTGGGCATACCTACATACTTACATATAGATATGAAGGGCTTCAGCATCACTGGAAAGATAACAGTTCTCCCAACTGATGTTAGGCACTTGGATCACCTACATAAGGCTACATCCTAAATTCTAGGTATTGTATTAACTGCTGCTACCAAGTCAGGAACCGATGAGACCTGAATTTGCATTTAGAAGGGCCAATATTTTCTTTATAGCCCTGCAGAACTAATGAGAACCAAAGGCGCATGCTGTTAGTACCTGCATTGGTTAGGGCTTGGATATCACAGGTGGAGAAGTTCAGCTCATTGTTAGAGCTTGAAAACATATTGTTGGAAACAGTGAATAGCTTCTGGGGCTCTGCACCATTGTTATGGCCAAAGTGCAGGCTGGGGATAGGATGAGGATGATGGCCAGAAAAAGGTGAAAACATAATATCGATGCTGGATCCTGTATGGCCTGCAGGCCTACTACAAAAGCTGCTGCCGGTAGTGTAAAACTGATGCATTCAGCCTTAGAAAGGGGTTGGAATTAAGGCAGTGACAGGTGTCAAAATTAGGCTTTAAGCTACCATGGACTGATGACTTCAGTTTGTTGACCAATTATCAAAAGCTTAGTATAGTTGCAAGGGACAGTTTCCAGGAGCAACAAATCACTTACATTTAGATATCTGGAGGAGAAGTCACACCTAATGCTGGAGTCAGATGGTGTTTGAATTAGAGCTTAGATTGGTTTAGCATGAGGGGCTACAGGGCCAGAAAACTCTCTGATAGATTTTGCAAGGCCTGTAGAGTTAAGGTGATGGCAGGCAGTGACAAATACAAGTGACAAATACAAGACACGTGCAGGACAACCAGGGGATCAGGACTAGCCAGCATGGGTTCATGAAAGGCAAGTCCTGCTTGACCAACCTGATCTCCTTCTATGACCAGACGACCTAGCTGGTGGATGAGGGAAAGACTGTGGATGTAATCTACCTAGACTTTAGCAAGGCGTTTGACCCTGTCTCCCACGGTATTCTTCTGGAGAAGCTGGCAGCTCATGGCTTGGACAGGAACACCCTTTGTTGGGTGAAAAACTGGCTGGCCGGCCGAGCCCAGAGAGTGGTGGTGAATGGAGTTAAATCCAGTTGGCGGATGGTCACCAGTGGTGTTCCTCAGGGCTCGGTATTGGGGTCAGTTCTGTTTAATATCTTTATCAATGATCTAGACGAGGGGATCGACTGCACCCTCAGTTTGCAGACGACACCAAGCTGGGTGGGAGTGTTGATCTGCTGGAGGACAGGAAGGCTCTGCAGAGGGATCTGGACAGGCTGGATCGATGGACCGAGACCAACTGTATGAGGTTCAACAAGGCCAAGTGCCTGGTCCTGCACTTTGGTCACAACAACCCCATGCAACGCTACAGGCTTGGGAACGAGTGGCTGGTGAGCTGCCCGGCAGAGAAAGACCTGGAGGTGTTGGTCAACAGCCGGCTGAACATGAGCCAGCAGTGTGCCCAGGTGGCCAAGAAGGCCAACAGCATCCTGGCCTGTATCAGAAATAGCATGGCCAGCAGGACTAGAGAAGTGATTGTCCCTTTGTACTCGGCACTGGTGAGGCCACAGCTTGAGTGCCGTGTTCAGTTTTGGGCCCCTCACTACAACAAGGACATTGAGGCGCTGGAGCGAGTCCAACAAAAGGGAGGTGGTGGACTCACCATCCCTGGAGGTGTTCAAAAAATGTTTAGATGTGGCTCTTCGAATCATGGTTTAGTGGGCATGGTGGCGTTGGGTAGAAGGTTGGACTTGATGATCTTTGAGGTCTCTTCCAACCATAACGATTCTATGATTCTATGACTTTTGGTTGATTCCAAGATGTGCTATCGCTAAGACTGGAGTTGGGGATACACCAGCATCAACACTGAGCTTCTGGGCAGTAAAAGTATGAACAAGGAGGCTTGTTGGCAGGTCATATCAATGTGATTGAATGACCTAGGTTTTTGGAGATGGCTGTCACTGGTGTCTAACACTCAAAGTAGGTTTTGATTTGGGACTGGGTTAGGTTCTGGGCTACAGAAACTTAAAAGCTAGGTTTTCAGCTGGATTAGCATGGGAAATGGAAGGTTAGCAAAGCTAGGACGAGGTGTGGTGTGGATAAATTAAATGGTGTTAACAGGAGCCACTGGAGTGTTAAAGATGAGGTCAGAGAATGCATTTAAGAGCAGATGCAGCAATAAAAGGGCTGAGGAGCTAGATTCATCACTGGGCTTCCCAGTGACAGAAGAAAAGAGGCTTGTGTCAGGTTAGTTTAATGAAAGATCGGGCTCATATCTTTACTTTTAAAGCTAGGAGTACATGGAGAATTTTTAATGGTAAAGACAGAAGATGCAGGGTTATTTGTGCACTCTACATCGTCCATCAGAGTGTCTGGTTGTGATAAAATTTTATGATATAAAGTTACTTTCATTTTTTGCAAGGATTGCTAGACTCTGATGTTAGATGAAAGGTTAGATTTAGCCTTAAAAGCAAAGGTTTAGGACAGCAGAAATTGAAGAATACAGTTTATAGCTTGCTCCCAGGACAAGTAATGAAGTGTAGTGAGATTGGTAGGGGTCCCTAGAGCATTCCTTGGGGTTAGGAATGGGCTCATTACAACTGAGGTTGAAAAACAAGGTGTGTGCTGAGTCCCTCAGACTACACAAAGGCTATAGTCCCAAAAAACATCTCCCTTAAGTCTAACTGTGGGACTCTTTTAATTAACCTACTTGATCCTTTCTACCCTCTATCCTAAATCTGACTGGAGTCTAAAGACTAATTAGATCTTTACCCAGGGTGTTCAGAGACTTATTGTCAGTCTTAAAGTGTTGAGGCTTTTGAAAAGATCTTAGACCACCAAGTCTGAGAGGAGTTTTTGTTTGTTTGTTTTGGTTGAATTTTGGAAGGCTTGTTGAGCTACAATGACAGCTTTTTTGTTTTTCCAATGAGATTTCAAAGATACTGGGCATGAAGCCTTCAATGATTTATGACCATGTTTCTCATTTCAGTCCATGGAGATTACAGTACTGCTTTTTTATAAGATTATTTGAAACTAGTACCCAGGTGTGGGAAAAAAAGTCTTGATTTTTGTGGGATTTAGGTCAGTATTCAGGACAAAAGCACTTGAAGAACAATTTCCTTGGTGACTCCTCAAATTTTGCAAACATAACAAATGAAATAATGTTGGGCTTGAGTTTGCTAGGTAAAACCAAACAGTAACGTTGCGTGATTAGAAAATGGGGAAACAGGGTTAAATAACATGGTACTTAGCCAGATTAGAGTCTATAGCTGAACGCTGTGGTTAAGGGCAGAATTTGAGAAAGTATACACAGAAAAGCAATTCTGATTGCTCAAAGTTGTTCAGCCCATTAGGGGCAGGCCAGGGGGTTAGTTTTCTATGGCTCATAATAGAAGTACTATTTTAGGACAAGGCAGATTTCAGATTCGTATTTAGACTTGGTTTTGTTTAAACAGGATACATCAATATTTTTTGTGGCATTATCCAGTCCGCTAGGCTAAGGTGAAGGGCTAGTGATGGCAAGGATGAACAACGTTTTGGTAACCTGGCATTGACTGTAATCTGTGGTTTCGTGGTTAGGTTTTGATTTGGAGCTTCATTTGAAATATGCTACTAACCCTTGACGACATCATGTCACATACTGCCCTGATGATCTTGAAGGATCAGCTCTTGAACACTATCTCTAACCCTAACATTAACCAGTGTCCAGTGGAACTGCAGATCTGGGCTGTCCCAGTAATACAATTCACTCTTCAGATTTCTCTTGCCCTCATAGCTCATTCCCTCCTCTCCATCAAAGTCTAAAAATTAGGCTAGTTCTTATACCTTACTGTCCTGAACTTAGTCCTAATCCCAAAGATGACTCAGTCACAAGATCCCTAAAGATCCCCATCTGCTACAGAGCCGCACATCAGCCATTCTTCCCTTCTGGCACCAAAATTCACTCTGGCTTTACAGGACTTCCTGAACCCGTTATTTGTATGATATTTTTACTATCAATAATAAGTCCAACCCTAAACCTAAACCTAACCCATCTCACATACACAGTAGATCCATGTGTGCTGCACTGGGCACATCAGGATTTCATATCAAAACTAGATTTTGACATGCACTCGTTATTCCCCCTTTTTCTCCTTCCACATCCATGCTAATGTGGGATAGACAGTCAAAACCAGATTGTGGTCAAACCCTGCATACAGATGAACAGGCGCCCAGGATGTCCGGATGTGTAACCAAAAAAAAAATTCAGAAATAGCCTCAGAGCCTTCTACCTTTCTTATAAATTAGAAGTCAGGAAAAGTCCTGGTAGCTATTTAAGCTTCAATGAGTTTTCAGTGCCTAGTTCTCTTGGAAATAATACTTTTTTTCTATAAAAAAAGATTAGACATTGGTCGGACACAGAGCCCAGTCTGTGGGGAACAACTCAGCAGTCACATGGATGCAAATGTAACATACAGTGCAGAAGCCCCAGCATCCTACACTAGCTCCAGGTGATATAGTGAAGAGCAGTATGGCGAGAAGAAAGCAGAAGCAGAAACCTTCTGAATCTCATTGGTTCATTGGCACTTGGATGTTTGAGCTCAGTTCTGTGTTGTGCTCATATCTAAAAATGTGAGGTGAAGCCAGTGGGCATTTCTGCAGTGCAACGGCTCGAACAAGGCTGGTCACGTTATTTTGGAAATGTTATTCTTTCTCCCATAAAGGAAAGGGGAGGTAAGCTTTGAAAGAGAAGCTACATAAACCTTGCTGCACATCTTGTTCAGATGTATTATTCCAGTCAGTGTTAGAAGGCTGCAACTGACAGCATGGTCCTTGTTGTACGTGAGTTAATTCGTATATGGGAAGTGTGGAGGATGAAAAGAGAAAAAATGCCGTTAACTCATGTTAAAGATGAATTTTAGATGAGGGTTGGTGCAAAGCCTAGGTTAGGTTCCCTAAAACAGGCAGCCCTTCCAAAGAGAATACGTGAAAACTTTCTGTCCGTCCTCTTTCGGTAACAGCTGAGTTTTGAACCCCACCAAAGGCCTGTTGGCTTCCTTGTATCACACCACTTTGAAAATCCTTACTTCCCTATTCTGCATATATAACCAACACCAAAATTTTCATTTCCATTCTCCTACCCCAACATATAATTTGCACTTTAAAGATCTATCTGTAATCAGTCCCTTAAGACCAAAGCAAAAAAATGGATTTGGGGATCCTGCTGTAAGCACGCTGTTAGCTCATGCCTAAGAAAGCTCGCTGACGTTCAGCTGAAGGGGAACCAGTTCAAGGATGTAAATGAGGTTGTGGTGGGTTTGTGCTGCTGCTATTATCTAGCCTAAATGCTTGTTTCCCAGGTGAATAAGAAGTTGAATCATTGTTCACATGGCCTAACGACAGCTGGGAAACAGGCCTAGGGCCTGTACGGTTTAGTAAAACAAGATTTCATTTTTCTTCTTTCTTATCTATTTTTTGGGACAAATGACTGCTGGAGAATATTCAAGAAAAAGCTGCTTAAGTACGCTCACTCTGGACTGATATACAATTTTTAAAAGCCCAGACAGAGTCCCTGTGGATTGGAGACCAGATGGATGTCACCGGCTGAAGTGCATGGTGCCCTTGGGGTAGTGAAAGAACACGTATGGTGCCAAAAGGGACTGCTTATCTGTGTACTGTATCTTTTGAACGAAAACTATCACTGCACGCTGCAAATGTAATACATGATAGATATCACTTCTTACTCCAGTTCATATGCAGAAGAGTTTCAGGTGGATATCTTCTGTCCCTAGAGATGCTTTGCATTTTCTCTTTGCTTGCTAATTTTATGACTTTGAAACAAAAGCTGTATTTTGTTCTGCACATCTAAAATGGGAGACAAGACTGCTTGTGAAACGAAGAGTCAGAGGAAATCTCTCTGGAGGACAAGACATCCTCCTCCCCCATTGTGGTACAGGGTGTGTATCCTTTCCGTAGCGGACTCTGCATGCTCATGCATATGGATGGTAAGGGGTGCTGCTGTACCGGCTGTTGTTACGGTGATAAACTGTGCATCCACGCAGTTCACGTGTACCTGGTTTGTGGGAGTGTGTGCCTTCCTCCGGGAGGCCGGGAGGCACAAGCCGTGTACCCCACATACCCCAACATCTCTCTGCTATCTAAGACAAAAGCACTTGATAGACAAATTGTAATGCCTTTTTCTACTGGTGGTTTTAAACTGTTGCACACCACCTCAACTACTGCGTGGTGGGAAGCCAAATAAATCATTATACAATTAATGTAAGTCTGATACTCATGGGAGAAACTGTGTAATTAATTGTGACTAATGCAACTGTTATACTACAGAGGAGAAATTAGGAATGTTTTTCCACTTATTGTAAAGAATTACCAGAAGGCAGCTTATTACCATACTAACTACTGTCATTTAGTCATCAAGTCACAAACTGTCTGCAGTCTGGTTTAGACATTTTCCACTTTAATGCACCAATCCCACTATGCAGATGCCAAACACTGTTTTGAAATTATTTAGATGAAATTCTTCAAAGCTCCACAGATTACATTATTGTTGAGGACTCAGTCCAACATAGTTCTCTCAAGAAGATAAATTAGTTTAATGACATTTTCTATGACTAGGAGAACTGACCAGAGTTATTAACCTTTTTGTAATAGGGACGCATTCAGAAATGGGAACATGAGCAGGCGTTACTCACAGCCCGGCTTTTCTGGACTTACTGTTACATGGATACTTAGGTGAAGACACGGATATTTAAGCACATCACCAGAACCTTTCACTCAGATGTGTTACTTTAGCTAACCTTCCAATGAAGTTTATTGGTAGGTGTACTAATGGCAGCGTGGCTGAAGATGATAGTAACTGATGAGAAATGGTACATTGCTGTAATAAGTGACGAGTAAATGTGAGGTCACCCACCAGCTCTCCAAAACAGCTGAGGGGAAAAAAAAAAAAACAGAGGGAGGAAAATGAAGAGGCCAGCACACTCCAATATGCACAGCTGGAGACAAGAGCTCCAAAGCATCGCTGTGTGCCCCACTGCGCTCCTCCCGGGACATCCCAGTCTGCTCCAGCTACTGGAAAAGCTTCTGTTGGCCAGTAACATTTCTTTGTTGCTCCCCTGGCTATGCTGCTTCTCTCACCGAAGGGCCTGATAATACTCAAACATCTTCTCATATAGGAAATACTAGAGAAGGTAGAAGCCTGTAAATGAACAAAGCCTTACAAGACAAGGGCAGTGGGACTCACTCCTAATGTTTCCACTTAATCACCATGGTATCTTATTGTACCTGGTTATTATAGGGTGTCAATGGGTGTCTGCCACAGAGACCTCTAGTTATGCAAGCATGGGCATGCTATTACAGTTTTAAAAGATCCTTATTGTGTATATTTTCTTTATCTTTTTATAAGACCATTTCTCCTCTTCCTTCCTCACAAAATCCTATGCAGATGGAGACCCAGGGAATCAGCTGGCCTGTAACAGGACATAATTTCTCATGTATATCTTCAGCTACTTGTGCAAAACTACTGCTCTGATTAGTAGTACTTAAAATCTACATCCTGATACCCAGGGTACAATTTAGGTGCCAAAACACAGGCCTTGAGGGGTCCCCCAGCTCCTTCTCCATGAGGACATGGGTGTCCCACATGCCTTATGTCAAGGCTCCCCATTTCATGTCACAAAATCCTGGATACCTTGGCTCATCTCCAAGAGTAGCAGTCATCTCCATGTAGGCAACGGACTCTCACCAACAGTTTGGTGTCCCTGGTCTGGTGATTCTATAGCCATAAGCAGCAGATGCTGCCCAGATCACAGCCCAACCATGCTCTGCCACTCATGGAGGTGAGACTCAACTTCCTTGGGTGGCCATGCTTGCTTGGCACCACAGCCTTGCCTCACATTGCCTTCAAAATGTTGCTTGCATGCCAGGCAGCCTTGCCGGAGCCCCAGCTTGCCCTGGCCACCCTTCCCTACCCAGGGTATTGGGACCAGGGGCCAGGCAGAGCAGGGCAGCTTGCAATGCTGCCCCATCATCTATGTGCCTTGTCGTCTGTGCAATGATTACACAGGAGCACTTCACACTGGTTCCCTGCACATGTCTGTGTTGCACCTCACGACACAATCAAAACCAAAGCATCACCATTATAACATATGTTAACAAAATAAGCAAATTTTAAAAAAAACTCAAACCAGTTAACAATAGTGTAGTTAGGGTTGTGATGGTCTAAGGGTAAAGGTAAATATTTTTAGATCAATTCCTTTAAAAGCAATGGCAATACAGCTACACGGATATTTAAAAAAATATCCTATGACTTTATTTTTCAAAATCTTAAATATGCCTTTACCATGGGTTGCAATTTTGCTGTTGGGTGAGCTTCCTGTTATAAAAGTTTCCTGTCATTTTTCTCAAATCTAGTACGTCATTCTTGTATACATTTTTTATTTTTCTTACCATGACTCCATGCCTGCACATTCTTGAGGAAAATACCAATATTAACAAAATTTTCATGTCCCTAGTTGTGCATGTCTGATATTGTGCTAGACATGGAATATGTGTCTACCGCTGCATTCTACCAATGATCTACGATCTGTCTGATCCCTCAGGATCAAAGGACTTAGAATACTTTTTTGAGTTTGTGTAACATCTAATCTACCTCTCAGGAATACTAAGGAGCCAGGAATGGGTGAGACATTTGTCTTGTCATTCTCAAATTAAGTTCATGTAATGATTGCCTGGATTTTTTGAGAGAGATCAGTATATAAGAAATTAATTATGCTTAGCACTTATATGCACAATGATGTGATGAGCGGTGCACGCAATTTCCAATATTTGACATTAGAAATGAAATTAATTTCAGTTCTTTGTTATTACATATGAGTGAGTTAATGACAAGTTAATTAATCTAGACCAAAGTTTCACAAAGTTTGTTCTACTCTCTGTCTCCTTTTCTTTCTCCTCAACTCTGGACAAAGTTACTTGAAGGCTTTTTCTCTGAAGTCATTAAGGCTTTTCGCAGGCATAGTTTTGTGATGACAAAGACCTGCAGTCAAGAAACACTGACATTACAGTGTGCAGTCATTGTTATTTACCATCTTTGCTGTAGGCCTGGTGAAAGCAGCTCCTGAAAATGATAGCAGTTGTTGTTACAAAAGTCAGTGACATATCCCATAGGGAACTGCCTAGGAAAACTCTCCCTCTGATCCTGTTAATATAAATCAACCTGACAATCAATGTCAAGGATGATTGTCAGTCACAAACTAACCCATAATGGAAAGAAAGGCTTCTTAGGGAAAAAAAATTGAGATGGAAAATTTAACTAATCTTGATACTATACCTAAGGTCAGTTATTGACAAGTCTAAGGTCAGATATCTTTAGTAGAAAATATTGGGAAATGCAGCTTTTATTGCTGGTGTCCGATCCTGTTTTTTCTTTAGGGACTAAACAGATTTTCATAGCTAGATTTAAAACAGGATGACAGCTAAAATGTGGGAAGTAGCAAAGTTTTTCTTTATATTACCATGGGTTATTTGGTGTTCTTATTACTAGTCATGTAATAAAATAATGAAGTGATATCGCTTTGTTTGTGTCCAGTTGTCAAGGAGAAGGAATGGTACTCTCCAAACTATCCAGCATGCCTCCCAGCCTTCGTGATTAACAAAGCCAATTGCCTTGCACAGGATTTGTGCAAGCACCTCACCACCGGTATTATGGCATCTCACTCTGTAAAAAATTCTATTATGAAACAATTTCCATTAAGAAACACATTCTCTCTCTTTTCCAAAGAGATTGTGTAGCTGTAATGAGCACAGGTTGCAACCTTTGTTCTGCACCTCGTGTACTGTTTCTGCTCCAGAAGGTTTTCACTTCCAGTTGTGATGCTGTTTATGGCTTTTGAGCTAGATAACTCCGTAGCAGCGCAGATTAGCCTGCTCCTTTGTCATCTCTCTTTATTATAAAAACTAATACCCTTCGATGATAATAATAAATGCAGTTCCTTGATTTGCAATACTGTCAAAGATTTATTGTGAATCTCAGTAAACTGAGAACCAACCAGATGTAGGACAGTGGATATCTTCAAGCAACAAGTCACAAAGGGTAAAAAAATTCGAAGAAGAAATTACGGTGTTTTTCACAACATGGTTAATAAATAAGGGGGTAATAGTTCCAGCCTTGAAACTTGGGTTTCTGTGCCATTATCTGAAATCAAATGGCTGATGCTTGTATATGCCTGCATTTTCAGACTGTGAGTCGACCTTTTGGGCTGCCATTGTAGAAGACGTTGATCCAATTACTTACCTGCGTAAACCATGAAAGGCAACGGCCACCTGGTATTTAGAACAAGGCAGAGAACAGGACTCTAGACTAGGAACCAGGGATCCATGGTGCAGTTTGTTAGAGGAAGCAAATAACTACAGCTCCATTGGCTGCAATAATCTGCAAGTGTCCATCTCTTAGAGACTGTTCCTGCCTCTTCCTTTCATCTGGGACAAGTGATGTCACATCTCTAGGCTTGTCTCAGTCTTTATTGCCAAGAGGGCAAACCACAGCCTGGGATGCATCAAACACAGCATAACCTCTGCTTAGGCACCGAAAATGGAGTTCAGCTTTAAATTACGCTCCTTCTTCAAGCTTGTGAATCTAAAACTCACCAATAACTGTAAAATGCCTAAGCAGTTTGTAGAGCAGAGCCCACAGCCCAGCCCTTCTTCCTGGAGAAGTCAGGGAAGGGCTCGCCACAGTGCTTTTACCATCACACTGCTGGCAAAGACTTTGGAGATGTTTCTCCTCTGTTTTTGAACTACAGAGCTGGAGATAGGTACTCTTGGTATGACAAGGGAACCTCCTCTCTCTGGTGTTCCACGAATTTGGGGGCCCTCCTTGGTAGATCTTGACAACTTGAAATAAACCTTCTTCTGACCATATTGACTGACTAGACTAAACGCTCACAATTTCTCATCGTGGGAAGACCTGACTTCACTGTCAGTGTTTCCTAAAAGAGAGGAATTCTTATCAAGTTTCACTCTATTAAAGTTTTGCACTTTTCAAAAGGTTTTGAAAAAGTCTAGTGACAAAGGTGATAGCCGGGAAAGGTGGGAGCCGGAACACAGAGATGAAATAACCTCAGTGAGGTCTCACAAGGAAACACAGTAATGGATGCAGAGGTTCCTGATGTGCAGCCCTCTGGTCTGATCTCTTGATGACATTGCCTTCATGTTTCTTGACCCAATGTCATTTTCAAAGCACCCTATGAGTTCCTTCTCTTCTAAAATTGAAAACTGTCATATCCTACACAAATCAATTAAAATTAAGACAGGAACACAAGGCAAAGCCTTACTGATACCCATTGTCTATTCTTTTTTACAAAAGTGCTGTTACTTCATGCCCAATTACTTTTTCCTCAGTTTTCCCGTTATTTTTAAAAATGGTGTGTAAAACTATCCTAACTATTTGTCTTAGTAGTGTTGTCCCAACCTATAATGCTCTCTGGGCTAGTAATGTCAACTGCATATTTCTGTTGGCAGTGCAGACCTTATATCAGTGGCAAATGAAAGCCTTGTAAACCATTTCTTTCCTAATACTTCTCTAATTCTGCACATAATTATGCATGCATAAAATGTTTAGTAATTTTCTATATTTCCACACATGTAGTGTATAGGGTACCTGGACTACTCTTTTCCTCCACTTTTCATGACCAGAGGGGGTTATACACATGTCCACGTGATAACACCATTTTTATTCTATAGAAATCTTTCCCTTGTTGGCATCCTTTTTTCCTCATATTATTCACCTCTGGTTTTGTATTTGTTACCTGATAACTTACATCAAAACCTGTATTTTTAAAAGGCTGTGAGACATCTGAAGAATGAGTTATATGCATAGGAATATGGAATTTTCCACAATTTTACCTGAAAAACTAAGAAAATGTGTTTTACATGGTTTACAGCACTTTACCCCTTTTGAAGCCCTATTTTAGGAGAGTGTTAACTCCTTTAGCCACTAGCTTGTTAATAGCTCCTACTATCTGTGATTTCTGCCTGAGTAAAATGTGGACATTGAAGAAAAACAATACACTGTATCAGACTTAGTTGTGTAAATACAAGTCACAGGCTGTCAGCCAGCCAATACAAATACTGAAGGATCATTAAAAATGATCATTAAAAGTATCATTACAAACAAGCTCAAGTAAGCACCACAATTGTGCCTTTATGTTAAAAATCAAGTTTAAAATATTCTTCTTACCCAATAGATACTTTCCATGTCTTTTTTATGAACTTAATTCTTGTGTCAGTGTCAAATATTTCAGAATAGAAGAATAACTACTCTTTGCTTTCACTCATCAACATCAAATTCTGCCACATTATGAGTATTGGTAAGGGAATGACTGTCCTTGTCCCCACTGCATCTGACACAGTTGTCATTCTGCGGTGCTCTACCCCCCCCCACACCCCTCTTTTATATTTCTTTTCCTTTTAACTCTGAGCCCAGCAGCTGCTTTTAGCAGTGCTTTTAATGGCTCCTTTGAAGTCTGACACTTCTATTATAAGAGTTAAACTGGGAGCCATATAACACCCCCTATTTCATTTTCACTATAAAAAAATGAGTGTTAAATGCAGGGAAGTGCCGGTGAAAGCCGTATCCAGACCCACAGGGGACTGATTTTATTGATGGCTGCTCTGTGAGGTGTCGGCTCAGTGCCCGTCTCCCTCTCGACCAGGCTGCGGGATGGAGGAAGCGGCTCTGGCCGTATCCATTGCCTTCCCACAGCTTCAGCTGCCCTAGCTGTTCTACTGTGTTTTGTCCACATTAGTAGTAAAAATATTTTCCAGTTAAACTTGTTTCATCCCAGGTAGCCTAGCACATTGCTTGGGACTCCTTCCCTGTCTCAGACTGCTTCCCACCACATCCTCCTGTCTGCAGCGAAAGGTCCTCCTCCAAGCAGCCAGGCTCTGACCCTGGAGTCAAACCTGAGAGGAGACTGCTGTGGCCCAGCACTGTACGGAAAACAGCTCTTCAATCGACAGGTTTTCTGTGTTCAGTTAAAATATTTGATGCTCAGTGTTTCCCAGTAAATCCTCACTTTAGGAGGTGAAATTAATGATTATAGTGAAAATCCCGCAACTGCCTTATCCAGAGAACAATAACTGGATTGTAAATGGAAAACAAAAGCAATGCAAAAAATATATTGAGGGGTCACCAATTTCACCAAAAAGTGCTATGAGCCAGAAATTTTATTATTACAGTAAGCAAGAGGAAAAATCTCACTGAAGAGTCAAAGATTTTTAAAACACCGGTACGTGACTGGATATCTGTCAGTAGGAGCAAGGTGTTCTGAAGCATAGCTCAAAAGAAAGTCTCTCTAGCAAAGATTAAAGATTGACAGGTAGCAGCAAATAGCTGACAAAGGCCGTAGAAGCCATTCCTAAAGAAAATGAACCTTATGTTCCTCAACTTCCAAGTGATAAAGAATCCACTAGAACAGTAAAGTGAAATAAGTTCCAAGTATCAGTGCAAAGGACTCTGCTGTAATTTTCTTTTACCAGGCTTAGACAGAGTCATTAGGCTGTTAAAAACACTTCTGTTTAAGAAACAGCCTTGAACACAACATCTAAGGGAAAAATACACAAGGAGGTAGAGGAAATCATAGCTCGTATTCAGTTTGGTTTTGGCTGGATACACACTTCTCAACGTATCATACTTGCCAACCGAGGGCAAAACAGCCCAGGACAATCAGAGCAAGAAAAGCCATGAGCCTATTTAGGCTACAGAAGCAAGATAGACTCAATCATGTCACATCTTTGTAAAATTAAGCTTCCTGCCATTGAAAGATACATTTGGGCAAAAACCTCCGATGAGACTATTTCTCTGGAGAGTAAAGCAACCTGCTTGATCAAGTTCCAAGCTAGAAAATGTCATAGATTTTATATTGCAAAAACCATCAGCAAAGTGCAGATAAAATGCAGCACATATTACATATACATATCTCCAAAGCATATGGAGTCACAGAAGAATTAAAAAAAAACAGGACTCCTTCAGCTGGCAGAAAAAAAAATAAGGTAGTACACATGGCATGACTTCCAGCTTCATTCAAAAGGGAGAACTACTATGGCACTTTCTCTGAGTTTCTGCTGATATGAGAGACACTTTTATGAGATTTGGATTTTCTGGCTGAGACCATCGCTGACTCCTATCAAAGAAGGTCATCCCTTTGCTAGGGAAACATCACACACGTCATCTATCCTGCCCTGATGTCTGTGGGCCTGGAAGGCAGCACTTGAAATCCTTCCCAAAGATGCCTTGAGCTTTCCTGCTTTTCTGAAGCAACGCAGGAAAGCTCACCTATCTGCTTCTGCATATACCTGTTACATTTGCATTCCCTAGTAATTTCTGCTGGTGGCAGAAATTTGGTAGGCTTGGCAGTGCTAGGTTAATGGTTGGACTCAATGATCTTAAAGGTCTTTTCCAACCTAAACAGTTCTATGATTTTGTGACTCTCTAACTTTAATCCAGGAAGAGGGAGCAGTGGCGTAATAGCAACGTTACCAAGGGTGAAGCATTTCTGCTCAGTAAAAGGGGCCAGGTAGAATACCTGATGTTGGCCTCCTAGACTAAAAACATTGCAGAGTTTGGAAGAGGCTGCTCACACCTCCCCAGGACATCGCCAACACATGAAGTCTTCTTACTTCTGTACTGGCACTGAGGAGGGGAGACAAGGAGGAAGAAAGGCAGAAAACAGATCTTGAAACTTGAGTTCACCACTCATCTCTGCTGGAGGAGGAAAGCAGAGGAAAACTGGAGGAGGAGAGCATGCTTTTCATGCTCTCCCTGGCTTTGTCTCTGCTTATCTTTGAAGGCTTTTGAAGGTTGTATGCCTCAGTGCTACACGCAGGGCAGGAAATACCTCTTGACTTGAGTTAACGGTACAACGTGAGAGTGAATTGATTTCTTACTAGAAGGCTGCTTGTGTCAGAGCAAACAGCAATATGAAGGTCACTTTCCTGAAATCTCCCAAGCTTACTGGGACTCTAAGATCAAAACGTTCTTCAAGCCTACAGGAAAGGCACTAGTGAAGTCATGTTAGGGAGAGAACCTTCATGTTGCTTTAGTAGCAGTAATATTATCAGAGACTTACTCTTACCTACTTAATGCAACTTCCTGAAAAAGTCTTTAATGCTCCAGCTTAAGCAATAGTTTTACTATTTCCTCTGCTGATTCTTTTCAGAAGTACTGTACCGATTTTTTAAGAAACCGGCTAAGAGTATTCTCATGGAATAATGAGTGCCTTAAGAAAGATATGAGCTGAAAAATGTAATCTCAGGATTAAAAACTTCATCAGAGAAATTCTCTGAGTATGCCCAATGCTACACAGGAAAGAGAAAGGGAGGGTGTGCATATGTGTCCATATTGTATGAACCCATGCAGGGGAAGGTAATTCCCTTTGGCATGAAGAGGGTAGGAAGGACTCCTGTAAGTATCTTGGGAGCTGTGCTACGGAAAAGCCAGGAGGCCAAATGAATATCACACTCAGAGGCAGACAACAGCGATGGGTGTGAATTCCCCTCACTTGCTCTGTCCTGCCCAGAATCAGTAGGGTGGGTGTCATGCCATGGTTGGGTGCTGCTAGCTCATATGGCCAACTAGTCAGAGTCCTTCCAAGGGAGGTTTATGGATTTACTCATGAAGGCTGACCTAATCTCTCTCCGGCAGCAGGGCCTTGGGAAAAGCAATTCAGTACTCAGAGATCCTCTGCTGTAGCCTAGGGGTCTCCTAACCCTTTGCAGTTGTCTCAGAACCTCAGGGAAAACACAAACTTTGCAGCCAAACCTCAGGACCCTCTCAGATCCTTACCCATCCTTACCCCTGTGGGCTTGAGAGGAAATCTCTGGATTGTGATTTCCCCAGGAGAGTGCGGGAAGTTGCTGTGCTTAAACCTGGCATTGCTGATGACCCCTTTGTCTGTTGTGAGTTTATCGAAGTAAGGGAAAACCACCTACCAGTACTGTTGCACTAGTGATTTTAAGGGGTCTCAGACAATAGCAGTAATAATAAAAAAGACCCTAGGTGCTCCAGTCATATGGGATTCTTCATGTTAAAGCCAAGCCAAAAAATGCAGAATGCCAACACAGTACACTTTACACAAGGGGGAAGTAATTTTGTGTCCACGGCCTTGATGGCCAACTGAGGGGTCCCACCAAACCATCCTTGACCATCACTGCAGGATGAGCCCAGCACACAGTATAAAATACTGACATTATATCTCAAGATGCAGCATTCAAAATAATGTCCATGTTACAAGGAACAGTGGTCCCCTTCTTTTCACAATGGCTCTGCAATTTAAAAGGGCTCTCTTGATGTTGCGTGTCACCTTTGTATTCTCATTTCAAAGGCCTGCTGACGCCCACAGTTCTAGACACGGTTTGGAAATCATATCGGTAAAGGAGTAACAGTGTAAGGTTGTGTGATACCTGTGGCTGGGCGTTTCCGTACTGCATCTGAGGCAAAGCAGTTTAGGTAAAAAAGAATTTGATGCTGTGGGACTGCATTTGTTGGCTGAAGAGTTATAAAATAGGGAGAAAAATCCCCAGAATTGTTTACGATGTGAGACAGAGGATCTATTTGTCCTGTGTGTGTGGTGCTGATGCATTCTTGGATGGATGCACCCAGAATTGGGACCGCAAGTCCCCATCAGTGCCTGCAGGAAAGATGGATCAGCAGCTGGCGGTGGTGCGAGGACCCGGGTGCACAGGCGGGCTGGGGCTGCTGCTCTGCCCAGGTCTGCCTGGCACAGGAGGGATCGACTTCAGCACGTTCACAGCTGTCTGGCTGATGCAAAAGGTGAAGTTCAGACAGAAATCACTAATTCAAAAGCGGCCACTAATTCACTAGCATGTGTTTTTCTGCTGATTGCATCAGGTTTCCCTGCAACACCCGTGATAATACTGGCAGCAACTGTGGATCTCAATGGAAGGTCAGTCATTACATCCAGCCCCTGACCAGCCCTGCTCTGGTATTTCCCTGGGTCATTTTTCTTCTTGGCCATTTTTTTCCTCCCAGATTTTTTCCAGGTACCTCCTTTATCCTCCTGCCAGCTGAGAAGCCACCGGTCCCAGCCCACATCCCTGTGTCCAAAAGAGCCTCACCATCGACTGCTCCCTGGACTCTTTGGCTACTGCTCCTGCCACGATTCCCTCTCCTCGCCCTGTCCACCATCTCGTCCTTTGAAGAGAAAGTATTTTCACCTTCCCTCAAACCCCTCCGATGCCTTTGAACTTGCCTCATTGCTAACAGTTTTTCTCTCCTTATGCTCAGATGGTCCTTGCTGCCTCTTGAAACAGCAGGTCATGCAATATAGGTGTCCTGGTTTGGCTAAAACAGGG
>NW_009607784.1:0-39466 GCF_000690535.1 Cariama cristata
CCAGGTTCTTCTCCGCCGAGCTGCTCTCCGGCAGGTCACCCCCCAGCTTGTACTGGTTCATGGGGTTATTCCTCCCAAGGTGCAGGACCCTACACTTGCCCTTGATGAACTTCACCAGGTTCCTCTCTGCCCAACTCTTCAGCCTGTTCAAGTCTCGTTGAATGGCAATGCAGCTTCCACTGTATCAGCCGCTCCTCTCAGTCTTGTACCATGAGTGACCTTGCTGAGGGTACACTCTGTCCCTTCGTCCGGGTCACTGATGAATAAGTTGAACAAGAACTGACCCCTGGGGAACACCAAGAGCTACAGGCCTCCAACCAGACTCTGCACCGCTGATCATGACCCTCTGAGCTCTGCCATTCAGCCAGTTCTCAATCCACCTCACTGTCCACTCATGCAGCCCACACTCCTTAGCTTTCCTATGATGATGTTATGGGAGACAATGTCAAAAGCCTTGCTGATATCAAGGTAGACAACATCCACTGCTCTCCTTCTGGCCCAGGGATTTGACTGGGGGTGGAAATATGGTCTTGATGTCTAGGAGGCAGCTGATGCTGGTATTCCATGGCTACAGTTGGGGTTTGCTCAGTCTTCCCTTGGCTTTGCAGCATTCATCCTAGAAGTGCCTGCCCTCCATTTGATGCAACACTGATGCTATGCATTTTAATGAAAAATTATCACTTTAGCATCCTGGAAGACTGGTACAAAACAGGGTGTGAGCAGGTGGAATAATGGGAATAAATGCTTAACTGGGATTGAGCTTGGACTGCAGAGCTCCTGCCTGATAACCCCAGCAACTGGGTCAAATCCAGCTTTAGTTCCCCAAATCCCCATCCCAGTGCTTCCACCAGAGCAGAATCTGAAAATTCAGGTATGTCTTTGCAGATGAGCGCAGTCCGGTGGCTCTTCACCGGGTTGGAAGATGCATTTATGGGATGGTGCAAAAGTCGGCACCTTTGCATAGCTTTCAGATTGCAGCTGGTCCAGCACAAGTAGAGCCAGTGCATTACTGCCTTCCCCTGTAGAGTGTTTATGTTGCAATCATGACACAATCACTTGATTCTTTTTTTCCCACTATTTTATCTTTTTTTTAACCCAAGGATGACCTTTTTTTGTAGCTCTTGTGTGTATCTTATGTTCCTGTAAGATATTTGAAGCACATGTGCAGGGTGGGCAGGTCTGTTAATAGAAGAAAATACCATAAGACTGTCCTAAAATAGCTTTTTTTTGGCATATTTTGCCAGGTATTTTTTTCTTTAAGATTGACTTTTCAATTCTGAACTTGAATGATTTAACATCATTGGCTTGTGCCTATTGCACCTGGAAGAAGGAAATAATAGTTGCTGTGCCAAACTATAGGAATAAATTATATTTTACCAGTGGACAAGCACAGAGAAGCTTCCCAGGGGAGGTGAGGTTAGAGTCCCCATACCCCGCTGCTTCAACCAGGCTGCCTTGCCTCATCTAATTAAAAAAAGGCCATGAAATCCCAACGTGTGCTGCTCCATGCAACTCTCCTTTATTATAAAAAAAAAAAAATAGGGGAAAATTTGCTGGCTCAGCAGAAACGTGCCTGGCCGTGGTTTTGGTGCAAACAGCGGGAATTGGAGCTGCGTGCAGGGGAGTGAGCAAAAATGTGATGCAAAACACATCTTAATTGCTTGATCAGGGAAATGCACTGATGGGGCTTTTTTTTTTGTTTGGGTTTTTTGTTTTGTTTTTTTTTTTGCTGGCTCAGCAGATTGGATGTCCTTTGGTAGCAGCCACTTTTCCTCCCTCCCACAAGTCCACTTTGCAGCTGAGTAATAATGGGGGTTTCTGGATGCTGTGGTGTTCAGAGCTTATGAAATGTGAGAAATCTGGGGCGGGGGGAAAGTCAAGCTTGTGCCTGAAATTAAAGGCTGAGGTGAGGGGGATTATGTTGTAAGTCTAAAGGTCATTGCTTAAAAATTACAGACTTGAGTTGCATGGAGAAACTTCCTTTGCATCTCTCTAGGCTAGTGCTAAATGCAAACAGAAAAAAGCTGTGGGTTGCCCAGCCTGGAGCAAAGTTTGCAGCTGAACTTGCAGGTTTCTTTGCCTCTGGAAAAAAAAAAAAAAAAACCACAACAAAACACAACCCTCTCAATGCTTTAAAAGAGTAATCTCCTGAACCGTTCTGTTCAGCATATCAATCTTCTTTCCTGGACAGCTTGCCATGAATGGTGTGTTGGAAAAAATGCACGTGGTGTTTGCTCAGCAGTGTTAAGAGGGTTTGTTTGCTGGATAAATAAATGGGCAGAAGCAACGGAAACCTTTTCCTTTCTTGTTCAAATACGGGGGCTGAGCGAAGCAATGGGGGAGATAAAGGTGTCGCCAATAAACCAGTTTCTTAAAAAGAAATAAAGAAAGAAATCAGAAAACTTGGGTGTTAGCTGAGCAAACAGCTGATAACTTCGCTGAGGAGGTTGATGGAGACACGTAGGCTCTGCGTGCTCGTACGGAGATCGGTGCTTGCCCCGGACAGGAGCACGAAGTGCTTCGATGCAGGTTTGCTCACAGAAATGATTGAGTGCTCCCCTAAATTACCTCTCTGAGAGGTACCATGCTCTTAATTGCTGTATGTGGCACTTGCAGAATGCAAACTGAAGCACCCTGAAACCACATTGGGCTTTAAAACCTCAATCTGGTGACAAGTCCTGGAAAAACTTGCCCATGTGTGCAAAATCCTGCAGAGCAAAAATCAGGCTTTGCAGGGCAATACGTCCGTTCTGCTGCAGAGCAGGGGTGGAAACACTGGTGAGATATATGTCGTGTATATGCAAATATTACCCTGGTGTCACTGGGTTGCAAATCAGCACAAATCAGCTATTGATAATATACAAAATTTAAAAAAAGAAATATTGTTGCCAACCGGGAGAAAGAAGGGGAAACTCTAATTCATATTGGGAGAAAATTGTAATGACAGCAGTGATGCACTTATGTCCTGGAGGTGTTGTGATGCATGGAGGACTATAATAGTGAGTGAATACTGGTTTGTATGAAAAGAGAGTGATTACTGTATGGGGAATTGCAGAAATGCTGAAGGATGTTTAAATGGAAGTGGTTGCGAAGATCTTTGGATCTGCTGCGATTTTACTTTGTTTAGAATAAAAAAAAATAAAAAGGCATTGGTCCTGGGAAATCCCAGTGAAGGGGAGACAGGGAAGGAGACGCTAAAGGACCAGCATCTTAAAAGAAAAACAGCACAGCTCCTTCTACTGCCCTGAGCCAGGTCAGGGCAAGGCCCCTGAAGGATGCTATCGACAAAAAAAAAAACAACAACACAAGTTAAAAGCAGCACACTCTGCAAAAGCTGGGGGAAAGCGATGCCCTGACCGAGCAGAGCTCATGCACGTGTTGTTTTTCCTGGAGCCTGGCGTGATTTAGCACGAGCAGCCAGAGCTCCTTTCAACCAACAACTGCACGCTGTCAGCTCTGGGATATCTCTCCCCACTTTCCTTCGGAGCAGATAAGAAAGTTATAATCAGCCTGGGAGCTTGTCTTGCTTGGAGCAGGCAGCTGAAATCAATCCTTGGTGTGTTTACAGCTCCTGATGTGCACGAGTGGGGAAGGGAGGGCAGGGTCCAGCTCTACTAATGGGCAAACACAGGAAGCCTCTTGCAGAAGGGTTGTTTGCACCCAAAAAAAAGTTTTTCCACCCTTAAACCCAACTTTAAAGCACTTTTATTTGGTGTGGGTAAGCAGCTTGAGTGCTCACAGCCAGATCTGAAGCTGCAGTGGAGGTGGGAGCGTGGATGGGCAAGGGGAAGGTTACTGTGGGGCAGAAATAGCAGGTTCTTCTGAGCAGGGTGCCACGCTGTGATGAGTTTTGTCTGACCTCAAGTCCCATGGCACAGTGGTCTGGATGTTCTGACTTCTCCAGTCCCAAAAGGCTGAGAGAGCTGGGGTTGTTCAGCCTGGAGAAGAGAAGGCTCCGGGGAGACCTTAGAGCAGCCTTCCCGTACCTACAGGGGGCTGATAAGGAAGATAGGGACAAACTTTTTATCAGGGCCTGGAGTGATAGGACAAGGGGAAAGTTTTAAACTAAAAGAGGGTCGATTCAGACTAGATCTAAGGAAGACATTTTTTATGGTGAGGTTGGTGACACACTGGCACAGGTTGCCCAGAGAGGTGGTCGATGCCCCATTTCTGGAAACATTCAAGGCCAGGTTGGACGGGGCTGTGAGGAACCTGATCAAGTTGAGGATGTCCCTGCTTCTTGCAGGGGGTTTAGACTGGATGGCCTTGAAAGGTCCCTTCCAACCCAAACCTTTCGATGATCATGTGCAGAGCAAGAGGCACGGTTCTACGGGAAGGTTTGGATGGATGCGTGTGGTATTGCACCGCTGGATAGCTTAATCTCTATTTATAAGTTTAACCAAGCATTGATAAATAAAGGCGTTGATGAAATGGGAGAGGTTTGATCCACATGGCGTTGTCTTGCAGGGCCACCAGTAATCACAAGGTCAAAGAGACAGTCGCCCTGGAGCTGAGCTACGTGAACTCCAACCTGCAGCTGCTGAAGGAGGAGCTGGAGGAGCTGAACAGCAGCGTGGACGTGTACCAGAACGACAGGTACACCGGGCAGGCAGCTGCCAGTGGTGTGGGAAGAGCAGCTTGCTCAGTTAGGATTTTATTTTTATTATTACTTCATTTTTGCCTTTTCTGGGAGCAAGGCAGTACCTCGCTTTGTACCCATTGCTCTGCTTCCCTGATCTGCACAGAGTTTGGCCCAGCACCACAAGATGGTGGCTGGAGAATAGGGAAGGACTTGGGCATGAACCAGATTTGCTGGAAATGGATTTTCATCCTGGGAACATCAGTGTTTCATTTATAGACCTGCAAGGAGAGCAAACTCAACAGCTTTTCCTAGCAGATTCTTAAATGTTTGGGGATGGATGGTGCATCTTCTGGACACTGATGTCCCAAAGCAGGAGAAATAGGTCAGAAACAACTATCTTCACTTGTATCATCCCCCTGTCCTAAGCATCCCACCAGAACATGAACTTTTTCCAGCAGGTAAAATAGTGTATTTAGCAGAAGAAATTAAAAACATGGCTGCTCAGGTACCCAACCTCCTGTCCTGGCTGTTCCCAGAGCAGATTACTCACTGACTTCTTTTCCCATCGAGGGTATTAGGTTATTTTTCTCTCTTTCTGAGGTTAGATCTTTTGTTAATTGAAACGCTCTGTTGCTTTGAAACACCTACCCATCCACCTTGGGCTTGACTCACCAGAGCGGTAATCCTAGCATGCTCGCCAGCAGCAAACCAACGTGCCAGGGCGGCTCGGCAGAGCCGTTTTGCTGGGTGAGAAAAGCAGAAATCCCCGAGGCAGAACGGACCAGGGATGCTGCGGCAACATGGGAGCCACTGCAGCTCTTTCCCATTTGACACCAGTCTGAGAGGTGCAGTTGACACACCTGAGGGATGGGATGCCATCCAGAGGGACCTGGACAAGCTCGAGAAGCGGGCCTGTGTGAACCTCATGAGCTTCAACAAGGTCAAGTGCAAGGTCCTGCACCTGGCTCGGGGCAACCCCAGGTATCAGTAAGGCTGGGGGATGAAGGGATCGAGAACAGCCCCGTGGAGAAGCACTCGGGGGTACTGGGGGATGAAAAGCTGGACGTGAACCGGCAATGTGCGATTGCAGCCCAGAAAGCCAACCGTGTCCTGGGCTCCACCAAAAGCAGCGTGGCCAGCAGGTCGAGGGAGGGGATTCTGCCCCTCTGCTCTGCTATGGTGAGACCCCCCCCGCAGTCCTGCCTTCAGCTCTGGGGTCCTCAGCACAAGAAGAACATGGACCTGTTGGAGCGAGTCCAGAGGAGGCCACGGAGATGATCCGAGGGCTGGAGCACCTCTGCTGTGAGGACAGGCTGGGAGAGTTGGGGTTGTTCAGCCTGGAGAAGAGAAGGCTCCAGGCAGACCTTAGAGCAGCCTTCCCGTACCTAAAGGGGGCTGATAAGAAAGCCCCTTGTCTGTGGGGACAGACTTTTTTCCAGGACCTGTAGTGATAGGACAAGGGGTGATGGTTTTAAACTAAAAGAGGGTCGATTCAGAGTAGATCTAAGGAAGAAAGTTTTTACAGTGAGGGTGGTGAAACCCTGGCACAGGTTGCCCAGAGAGATCATCGATGCCCCATCCCTGAAAACATTTAAGGTCAGGTTGGATGGGGCTCTGGGCAACCTGATTGAATGAAAGATGTCCCTGCTCATTCTAGGGGGATTGGACTAGATGACCTTTAAAGGTCCCTTCCAACCCAAACTATTCTCTGATTTTACAGTTCTATGTCCACGTGCTTTTCCCAGTGCATGGTCCTCCTCAGGGGAGAATTGCCGTGCTGCTGGGGACAGAGAGGTGCAAAAAGACCAGGAGAGCATCAGTGACTCCATCCTGTGGGTTGCTGCAATAATATTAAATGTAGGAAGAGGATGATATCGGTGCAGGATTATGTTACGGTCTCCTATGGGGAGAAAGGCAAGGGAGCCCATATCTCCACCACCCTTGGGTGTTTGCTGCACTCAGGGGGTCTGTTGCAGTCTCTGAATGTAATCCCAGATGTTGGTCCTTCTGTGCTGGAAGTAGGGATGCATGCAACATCTCCCATGTTGCATGTATCTACCCCAAGTTTTTCCCTAACAGGGATGCTTGGCTTTTCCAACCTGCTGCTTGTTTGCCCTGGTTTAAAAAGAAAACAGCAGTAGGAGGAACCCCAAAACCCTACCCAGGACAAACAGAAGCCCCTTTGTTTGCCCTAGACATTGGATTCGAGTGGAAATCTTGCTAGGGAATGAGCAACAATGGCTTTTCTGCACTAATTATGGCTCTTGAAGCTGTTTATTCAGTATGAACAGCTGAAAATGTGAGTGCAACCTCCCTGCCCTGCTCCCCAGGTTTTTGCAACTTTCTTTACCTCTTTTCCTCCCTGGACTGATGAGCGATGTGCTAACAAGTTATCAGCAGTTTCTGGAGGTAACGAGAGGGGGCTGTTGTGCAAACTTGGGTTGGTAAGGGCTTGATCCTGCCTGACCCACCTCCCATCTCACTCTCAGCCAAACTTTCTTCTCTCTTTAAACCAGTCCCTTTGGGGGGCAAGTGTCTGAGGATGCAGTAACATGGCTCAGTGCCGGGGTTGGGGACATGTCCGAGGGATAGATGGGTACCAGGGAAAGCATTTGCGGAGCTGATGTGGGCTGCAGGTACCACAACGGGTTCCCATTCCCCATCTCTTTATACAGGAGTCAGATGAAAGGTCCAGCTTTGCAGGGCTGTAATTTTCTGCATGCTCCAGGCTCTGCTGCTTATACAGAGCATTTCTTTGCTTCTTGGCAGCAGAAAATCAAAATAGCTGCTAAATCCCCCAAGAGCTGGCCCTTCCTGGCTGTCACACAGCAGTACTTCTTCCTCCGTGCTGCACAACTGCCCTGTTTTAGTGTTGAAACACAAACCACTCCCCAACTGGGTGTTCCCAGAGTCGTCGTCATCTTCGGCGTTTTACAATATCGAACGGGCTCTGCGATAAGAGCTATTATTAGGCAACTGCTTTTAATAGAGGTAGAAAATTTCAGTATCAGGTGCAGCACTGCAGCCCTAGCAAGTCTTATCAGCACCGAAGCCTGGATTAGCACATAGGAGTGGGTGAATCCGTGACCTGTGCTCACATCACACCCAGTTCCTAAGTGCTGGTAATTAAAGCAGCTTCGTTACTGGAGTTGATTTTGTTGCTATTGTATTTGTTATGGAGAGAAAAGCAGAAGCTGGAGGAATAAGGGTGATGGTTTCAGGTTATTTTCTTTGCACCTCTCCTCTTGCACTGCCATTCCCAACATCACGTTGGGAAGAGCATCCTTCCGCTCTGCAGAGTCGCATCCTTTTCTGGTTTTACCCTTTAATAGGAGCAGCACAAGCCCAGGGCAAAGAGCTGCTTCATTTTAGTCCCCAACACACAGGATCTCTCCAGGGCTTTTTAAACCAACCACCAAATAGGTTGCTGTCTTCTTCCAGCGAGTCCATCAGCGTCCCCATGATCCCTTTGGGCCTGAAGGAGACGAAGGAGCTGGATTTGCTGGTACCACTGAAGGTGAGCGTTGGGGTTTCACACACTCGATGAGGTGCAAGCTGATGGAGGGGAGTGACCGTGTACTTTGGGGGATGTTTCAGCACATAGATATGGTTGGATGCTGTAGAGAAGATGCTGCAGCAACTGCAAAACATTTTCTGTTTTGGAACAGCTGCAAAAAAATACATTTGTGGGGAGGAACTGGACGTAAAACATGGGAAAGGGAGACATGAGGGGCTGGAGATGTTGGAGAACAAGAGCCGGGCAGGGGAAGAGATGGTTTTCCCTGGTGCAAGTTTCCTTCCAGGGAGAGCTAGCAAGTTGCTTATACAGAATTGCCAAAAGTCACCCTTTAAATCCTTAAAATATGTTTTAAAGGGTGACTCAGGGTTAGCTTTTCTCTTGCTTCCCCTAGGATCTCATCAGTGAACACTATGGAGAGGAGGGTGTCTTGTTTGAAAAAGAAATCAAAGAGTTCATGGAGCTGCGGCAGGTCAGTGTCCCTTGAGTTGCAAAGTCTTGCTTTGGCTTGTCCAGAAATGCCCGTCGGAGGTGCCACATTTTGCTCCGAGGTCCCTTCATCCTCTCTCCAAATGTCACCCTTATCCTTTTTTTTCCTCAGGGTGCGAGATTCCCACACTAGAGCACCTTGGCTTCACTTCATAGGTTACAAAATGTAACAGACCATTCAGTAATTGTTTTCTTTCCCTTTCTTTCTTTAATGCCCTGCTAGCCTAGAACTGAACAGCAATAAAAGTTATTATGCAATCCATTACTAGTTTATGAATATTAGTTCACTCCCAGCAAGGCTAAATGACTTCTCTCTCTCCAGCCTGGAGCTTGGAGAAGAGGAAATACAAAGCAATCCGCTAAAGGTGAATTTTCTCCTCTCCTATGAAACAGCTCTCTTAAGTAACTTCAAGTTTTGCTGTGAAGCTTTGATCTGGGAGAGCGGAAAGAAAGAGGCTTGCTTAAGCCCTTGTGAAGGGCCTGATCCTGCTCTTCAGGACATGGGAGAGGAGCCCTTCAAAACCAGAAGCTGGGAAAAGCCCCATGGTTAAAACTAGGTGTTAGGAGAGCTCTGACCCTCCTCCCTGTGTCAGGTCAAAAGCTCAAGGGCTTTTTTATTAAGAGCAAAAAATCCTATTTCTTCCGTTACATTTATTTCAGTAGACTTTGCGTGAATTTCTTAAAAAAAAATAAAATAAATCTCGGCTTGGTTTAGGCAAGCATTGCCATCAGCCCAACTCCCAGGCTGCTGGCTCTGAATTTGGGTGCCCCAGCACCAAACTGGTGTCTCCTTGACCTTTCCCGCAGCTGAACCTGTACTAGGGGGGCTGCCTCCCGCTCCTGCGCAGCCTCTCGTCCGCTATTGATCATACTGATCTGATCCTATCGATCTTATAACTCAGATGGAGTTTCTCCCCCCTGGGCTGGCCAAGCATGTGCAGCTCCATCAGTCTGACGTTTCTTTCCTGTTTCCCCTCTCTCTTCCCGCTCATGTGTCTCCTCTCTCATCCCCGCAGGCGATGCGCACCCCGAGCCGCAATGAAGCCGGGCTTGAGCTCCTGATGGAGTATTACAACCAGCTCTACTTCCTCGACAGCCGTTTCTTCTCTCCCACCAAAAACCTGGGTGTCTTCTTCCACTGGTTGGTGCAGCTTTCCCCATCCCACCTGGGGCATCACAAGTGGAGAGGGAGTTGGGACTAAGACTCCACAAGGGGATTGCTGCCCTGGCAGCAAAGCTGGGGCTGGTGGATGCGAGGAGCTGGGTTTTTCCCTTGCTTTGGGCTTGCTGTTGCCCTGGGTGGGTTGATTAGGGGAGGCAGGGGAAAGTGTGTGCCCCATGGGGATGAGCCGTGATGGGAACGGTGGCTGCGAGCTCATGCAGAGCACTGAAAACCCTCCAGGCTCCTCCTGCATCCGTGGGTGAGAACCCTATGGATCACGCCAGCTGTTGACTCTTTCCTTCCCCAGGTACGACTCCCTGACGGGGGTCCCATCCCATCAGCGAGCGCTGGCATTCGAGAAGGGCAGCGTGCTCTTCAACATTGGAGCCCTGCACACCCAGATCGGAGCACGGCAGGACCGTGCATCCCTGCCAGGGCTCAACCAGGCCATCGATGCCTTTCAGAAAGCGGCCGGTACGTGGGTTCCCCACTTCCCTGGCTCCCCAGGGGCATGCAAGCAGAATGGGGTGGGAATAATCCACACGAGTGCAAGAAGGGGAGGGAGCAGTTGTACAAAGGGAGATGGGGACAGGGCATCTCCAAGGGACCACAAACCAAGTGCAAATTGGCACCACGCTGCTTCTGTGGGTTATGAAGAGGAGCTGGGATGACCCAACAGCCACCCAAGGGGCTCTCTCTTGTCGCACAACAGTAGGGATGTCCCTGCTGGGGAGAGGAAAGATGCTGATCCGTCTGCAAGCAGCTAAGAAGAAAAGGGACCCTGGAACTGTGGTCATCCAGGGCTTTGGAGAGGAAAGCTGTGGGCACAAGGATGGTTTAGATAGCAAGGGAGGGTCCCCCAACCTTTTACCCACGGGTTATGGTGAGAAGTTTGACATGCGAGCTGGGTTGCCGGCTCTTCTTCTGTACTGCTGGTGAGGAAACCTTTGTGGTCTGAAAGTCTGACCCTCCTGTTTACAAACCCAATGACTACCAGAGGCTTCTCCCTCGTGCAGGTGCCTTTAACTACTTGAAGGAAAACTTCTCCAACGCTCCCAGCCTGGATATGAGCGCCGCCTCCTTGAACATGCTGGTGCGGCTGATGGTCGCCCAGGTCCAGGAGTGTGTCTTTGAGAAGATGACCTTGCTGCGTGCCCAGCACGACTTCCTCACCCGGCTGCAGCTTGCCCGGGAGGCAGCAAGGGTGAGCACCGTGGAGGAGGAGAGGACTTGGTGGGGTTGTCACCACTGGAGAGGTTCCTTCTGTGGTCAGCAGAACCCCTAATGAGAGGACAGCCTGCTGTCCCTGTCTCCTGATGAATGTCCAACATCTCGGCCCATGGCTTAGCACTTTGTCTCATGATGTCCCACAGGTGGAAGACGTCTACTCGCTGGTGCACCAGACGATGACCCAGGCTCACGTGAAGGATTACGTTCCCTTCTCTTGGACCACCATGGTGCACGTCAAGTCGGAGCATTTCAAAGCCCTCTCGCACTACTTCGCTGCCATTGCTCTCTGCGACTGCCCCGGTGAGTGTTACAGCTCAGAGGCAGCTGCCTGCTCGGCCAAGCACTGGCTCCACGTGGTGGCCTGGTGTTTGGGAGGGATTGCAAAAAAAGAGGTGAAGGGAGGCGTGCACGCAGTAGGCGGACACAAAACCTAAAAATTTTTGGGATGCTCTGAGCTGTTGATCTTGCTTATTGACTCAGCGATTCATGCACAGGGCAGATTTCCCCCATATTTCTGGTTTGCACAGTGCTTGCCAAGTCCTTCTAAGAAGGTGAGCAAAAAGGGGCTGTGGGAATGTCACCTGCTGTCCCCTTTGGGGCTGGGTGGGTAAATGGAGGGGTCAGCTCCCTGCTTGACCACATGTGTGCCACTGTCGTTGACCGGGCATCTTCCAGAAGCACCATGATCATGGTGGGCCAGCCTGGGGCTTCAAAAAATAAAATGAAAAAAAAAACCAGGATATCCCTGGACAAAATGGTCTAGGCTACTTGAATTTAATTGCTAGCCTCGTGGCCAGTTGCCCTGGCCATCTCAGGGTGGTGAGGTGCTGGCAGCAGAGTACGTGTGGCTGTGCCAGAGCTGGGCTTACGTGGCTCTAGGGAGCCAGCTGGAGCGCAGACGTGGGATGCAACCCATGATCTCCATCTGTGCCATCACCGACACCCAGGCAAGAAATTTCGGGTCAGGCAGAGGATCTGGGGGCGGGCAACCGATGCACGCTGTGCCCTGTGGTGCTGACCCATCACTTGGTGGGGTGGCTGTGGACAGGCTGGGGGACTTCTTGGGGGATGGCTGCTGAAATCAGTGCTGTGCCGATGACGGCAGTGGCTGCCAGACTGTCCTAGCATCCTCCCCCGCTCCAGAGCCTGCCCAAAATCTTGCTGCCGGGTTTGTGCTGCGTGGGCGTTGCAGAAGCAGGATTGAGCAAGGAGAGCTGCTGGGGCAGAGATGAGAGAGAGTGGGGTACCGTGGGGTTGGAGCGCCTTAAAGACAGAAACGGCAGAGGACAGTGATGGGGCTGGGTTTGTGTGGGGTCACAAGGGACAGGACAAACCTTTCCCCTAAAATTTTGAGGCCGTTTGCCTGGCCTTATAACCTTAGGTGCTGAGGGAAACACAAATCTGCAGGAGATGCTTAATTTGGCTGTTTGGGGGTTTTTTTTGCTCCATCCAGAGCATGCTGTTGAGATCTCCTGTTCCTGCTCACTGCCTCTCCCTGACCTCCTTGTTCAGAACAACAAATCTTTTTCTGCCATAACCAGCTGGTAATAAACTCCTTACGCTGCAGTTTAATCCCCTGGGGATGCTGGCACAGGGAGAGCCAGCCCTGGAGCTGCCGGTTCCCAGCCTGAAGGGTGCCGATGCCAGGGTGCTGGCCAGGCTTTTGGGATCTTCCGTTTGGACCAGCAAGTCCACAAAGCTCCCTGGAACCCTCTGGATTTCTTCTTGTCGCACTCTGTGCCCAGGGAAGGAAGCTGCCGTGCAACCCTGAGCTCCCTGTGAGCCAAAGGGGATTCAGAACAGCTTTGGCTGGAAAAGAGGATGTAAAAATCACATGTACAGAGCCCAGCATGGTGCTTGGAGCACCTGTGCGAGCTGTACCCATCTCGGTTTCTCCGTTGAAGGACCCTCTTGGTTGCAGTGCAAGCTGTCTGCCCATGCAGGGGTCCCAGGCACAGTGAGGAGGGCTCAGCTCCCAAATTACACTTTAATCTGCCCTGTTCTTGTGTTTTAGTTGCTATCTGACTTGGCTCTGTGTCACTAACCTCCGGGTGGGGAAAACCCAGGGCTCTTCATTTCCAATCCTGCTTCCAGACTGGAGCAAAGGAGGAAAAGAGGCAAAAGAGACGGATACTTGTGCTGTGCACACAGGACAAATCCTGCACCTGGTGCAGCCTTGAATGTGATAACGTATTCCTCTCCTTGTCAGGGATGTCTTGGTCGTTGTAGGCTGTGGTCGGGTGAGAGGAAGCTGCTGCTGAAATTGTTGGAGTCACGTAAACGTGGATGTGGCTTCCTGGTCTCCTTGTCACCACTGCCACGGGGGTCTGGGATGCTGAGCAGCACCCTGACTTCTTTTGAAGCCCATCCCCACCTATCTATTTTATACAGCGGCATCCGATGCTGAACTACCAGAGCAGGAGAAGGCTTTTATCCAGTTCCACGTCACCATGCCAGAGGGACCGTCGCTCCGCATCCTGCTGCAGGACCCTGAGGAGAGAAGGAAGCTGGGTAAGCACATCGGTGGGGGCAAAGCCCCCAGTTCTTGTGATGAAACCCCAATGCACAGGCAGCAAGCCCCATTGTAACCCTACCCACGTAGGCATGGTCTCCACGAAGGCACGAGATGAGCTGTTGAGGGGGGTCACTCCATGCAAAGACACCTATTTTTTGGACTTTCTTTGAGAAGAACCTCTCCTGGGAAGGCAGGAAAGCATCACGGTTCCCTGTTAGGGTGTTGAGGACCAACTCACGGTGCTTGTACCAACCTGTCCAGCTGAGTTTGACAGTAAAACTTCAGGCACCAAAGTGTCCTGAGCCAGGTAACATCACTCAACGCAGCACGGAGAAATCCATAGGAACACAGAGATCCTGGAAACTCCTTTGCTTAGACTTGCCGCTGACTTGGCTTGATAACAAGAAGACACAGCAGATGCCAGGGGGTGGCTTTTTTAGCTGCATCAAAAGGCTTGGGAGACGAGAACTTCCTCCCATGCTAATTTTCAGCTTCAGGGGAAAAACAGAGTGTTGCTTATTCAGCTGAAGTCATGTTTTGGCAGCCACTCCCCAAGTCTGCAATGAGGGCAAGCTCAGCACCCTGATTTTGGGGTGTCGTCTCCTGTTTGTCTCCCCTATGAGCTGTCTCCTGGGGCTCTTTCCCCTCATTGCGCGCGTGTGAAAGGAGACAGATCCCACCAGGAATGAGTTTGTCACGTCGCCAGCCCCAGCAAAGTCCTGGCTGCTCCGCCAGATTTCACTGCTAGGGATGGGAGGTGGAGGATGTGCATGAGGAGACTCCTTAAATGGACCCCAAAACCAGAGCGTTATGGTTACACCACCCTGACACCCTCAGCTGCTGTCATCTGGTTTCACGATTTGCATCAGCGCCGCTTCCAGCCCTCCCTGCTCTTCTTGGGGGGGATTGGGCTCTGTTCAACGTCTGTTGGTGTAAAATACATGTGCAGACACCAACCTCAACTCTGGTTTTGGTTTACAGGAAAGGAAGAAGCTTGTGGCATTAAAATCATCTCCCTGGAAGGATATTTTTTTCCCCCTTCCCTTGTCTCCTAGTCTTATAACATTATGTTTTATCGAACATAATATATGCCACCATCTTCAATAGAGCGGAGCCAAAAGCTTGCACAACTTCCATGCCCAACCTCTATTTCCCGTAATCTCTTTCTTGGAAATAGCAGGAGTCGTTGATGGGCATTAAAGCCTAGTTGCTTGCCTGGCGACAGCAGGTGTTTTGATAAAATGATTGATGCGTTTGATACAATAAAAAAATGTGGGTGTCTTTTCCTCACTGCCTTAAAGTATTTCCTCGATTGCGACTTCTTGTGGGGGAAGCGGAGGTCTTCAGGCTGTGGTCCTCTGAAGTCTGGAGCAAACCTTCATCATCTCCCTGGGTTCTCTTGCCACCGTGTGGCTCAGAACTAGAAATGCTACAGGCACACGTGTTTCTATGATACGTGTGCATATATATATCTCTCTCTATCTCTTTTTTGGTAGTTTAGCGTTGGATACGGGTATCTCGGTTGCAGTCTCTCGCAAAGAAGATGTTTGCGTTGATACCCGTGGGTCATCGTGATTTCTTCTCTTCTGGCCATTTTTCGGCCACTCCGTTTTCACGAGGGTGGAAACACATTGAAGGCAAGTTGAGAGAAGCAAAGCAAGAGCAGATGCCGAAGAGGATGGAAAACAGGACCTGCAGGGCAAGGAGAAGGTTTTGCTTAGCCTAGAAAAGAGGGAGATGTGTTGCATCTTCCTGAAGCTAAAAGGCTGTCACCAGGAGGACGGGGCTTGATTGTCCTCCATGTCTCCCTCCCAGGGGATGCAAGGCGATGGAGAGAAGTTAATTTGCGGAGGAGATTGAGGTTAAGCGTTAGGAGGGACTTCGGGGGTGGCGCAACGTGGTGCCGGTTCCTTCGCTGGCGGTTTTTGGGAACATCTGCCAGCTCTGCCGCCGACGCAGGGGGAGTGAAGTAGGTCACCCTTCAAGGTCCCTTCCCAGCCCTACATCGAGGGTTTGAGCTGACGGCTGGGACCTACTCCACTTAGAGCACGTTGAACGCCTGTGAACGTGACTGGGCTGTCCCTGAGTCACGTCGGGTGACACAGCCGCGGAGGCTGCTGTCATCGGTGGGCAGCCGAGCGAGCGGAGAGGGAACAGTGGCGGGGCTGCTCTGCTCCATTCAGGCTGCGATCTTTCTGCTCCCTTACAGGCAAAGCTCATCTGAAGAAAGCCATCATGAAGCACGAGGAAGCCATGAGGATTCATGGCTTGTGCAAGATCCTGCGGAAGATGGATATCCTCCAGGAGGTCCTCTCCTTTGCCCACAAACGCTCGCTGAGCAAGTATTCGGAAATTGACCACGAGGAGGACTTCTTCGAAACCGGAGATGCCCCGGACATTCATCGTAAGTGTTTTTTTGAGGGTGTAGCTGGGGAGAGGATTTCTGGCCGGTTGCATGGGGTGAGGAGACTCCACGGTGAATTTGTGACATGTTGTGGGGGACCAGAGCTCCTTGCATGCCAGTGGAGCATCACAGGTGGGAGCGGGGGGCTCTGGGTTGCATGTCTGGCAGCTGCCTGAGCAGATCCCAGCTCTTACGGGTCATACCATCCCTCCTCGGGGAGCACAATGTAGAGGCAGAAGCTGCCGTAACTACTTGACCCTAGTGTATGTTATGTTCTTTTCTCTCCCTACCGCTAGCCAAAACGCACCAGAAACCAGAGATAAAATCCCCCAACTTCTCCCAGGTGAAGGTGACCGACCTCTTCCACAGGCTGGTACGTACAGCGACGGGATGGAGGTTGCCCCCAGGGAACAGACATCTCCTCCTCCTCCACTGCATGCTCTGCTTGCCTGGTTTTCTTCCTCCCTGCAACCCCTTCTCCCTCTCCCGGTGCAGCCGCTGTACTCGCAGGCAGCTTTCCAAGGAGGATGAGCTGCCTCCTTGCAGACAGGGACTTGTGCAGGAGGAGGGCTGGGAGGGCACAGATCTGACTCTGCAAGACCTAAATGGGTTGCAAAGCTCCTCCGATGCATGGGCGAACAGGCACAGGCATTTTGGGTGAGCTTCACCCAAAAAGGACTGAAGGGACTCTTTAGAGGAAGCTTTTAGGGGCAGGATGGTGCTAGCTGAGAGGCACCAGGAAAATCCCACTAGACCTTTATCCCTACCTTCTTTAGGCTTACAAGGTCCCAGGGAGCAGGGCTGAGCTTTGGGGCTGCTGTGGGACCTGGCTATGCTGTCCCTATCCCCCGGGCACCTTAAGAGCTGCGTAGCACCCCAGGGAGAGGTTGGGCATCTCTGCTTTTGAACAACCCCAGGGCAGACGGGTATATCCTGCTCCTGTGGGAATAGAAACATAGGAAAAAGACAGGCAAATAGCAAAGATCTGTGGGGGATCTGACCCTGAAGAGGTGACCTGTCCCACCACCTCGCATCCTGCTGCTGGACCACCCCAGCTAGGCTGCATCCCCCAGAGCCAGACAGCAGGGAAAATCCTCAACCCCCATTATCTCTCCTTGGGTGATGTTTTTTTTTTTCCTGAAGAGGGGGAATTAAGGAGCTAACTCTGCCTACCGGAGCTTTCTGTTTTATTTGCTCCAGGATTATAGTGTCTAAACTGAGGCCAGCTTGCTGACTGTGCCGAGACCTCCTCCTCCTACCTTGCAGGAGTCAGGGCAGTGCTGGGAGGATGTGCAGACCTAAGCTCTGGGTAGAGGGTTGGACCAGAGACCTCCCGAGGTCCTTCCCAACCTGCATGAGGCTGCTGCTGCTGCTCATAAAGCCAACATCTGACATGACCTTTTCAGCACCTCTGGCTTTATAGTGCATAAATCTGCATTTTTGGGCATGCAGGCAAGGTAAAACACTGGGCAGACTCAATATAACATCCTTAAGGAAATGCAAAAGACAGACTTTCTGTCTCCTCCCCATCAGTGGGTGTTCTGCAAGGTTGCACATCCCCAGGGAGTAGTTCTTGCACCAAAAGGTACTTTTCATGTTTCTACCTTACACCAGGGGCCTCTTTCGGTTTTCTCGGCCAAAAACAAGTGGTACCCAGCGCGAAGAGTCCACCTGATGAGAGGAGAGAACGGTTTTGGGTTCACGCTGCGAGGAGACTCCCCCGTCCTCATTGCTGGTGTCATCCCGGGGGGCTGCGCTGCTGTGAGTACCCCAGACTCTTGCTGTCCCCGTGGGGATGCTGGAAGTGAGGTGTCAGGGGTTGCCTGGGTGGGTACCAGGTGGTTTTAGGTCTTAAAACTCACTTGGTAACTGCATTGGTGTGCTCAGGTGGAGACTCATCCCTGCTCAATCTCAACCTGGGGCTTGCAGATGGGTGCCATGAAAGAATTGAGATTTATTGGTTTTTTTAGGAGACAGCTAAGGAAAAAACATGGAGGTTAGCTCAGTTTTTTAACTGCTGACAGCCTCTCTTTGGCAAGCACCCAGCTCCCTTCTCCCCCATTTTGGGATGTGACAGTGGATGGAACAAGATGGCAAGTCTGAAACGCAAGTTATCTTGGTGAAAACTCACTCTGTGGACTCTCTGATGTATCAGGGGCAACTTTGTTTTCCAGCAGAAGCTTGCTGGAGCCATCCCGGTGGGATGCCTGAATGGTCTTCCCCCTCCCTCAGCATTGTTCGGCATCAGCCCTGCCATCCAGAGCCCAGCATCTCTTACCATCATGCTCCTTAACAGCAGGATCACATCCCTTTATGGGAGACTAAAATCTTCTCAAAGACCATATATGGTCCAGATGTGGACCACAGTTGTGGCCCCTGGGCTTCGTTGCAGTCAACTGGGGTGGGATTGGACTCCAGATAGACACCGAAATGCAGGTGTCCCTCTGTGGACAGATTTCTAAACCTCCATCGCAGCTGGCCCGGCGTGTGCTGGCTGAGCTGCTCCTAGCTCTGATGATGTCCCCACGGCCCCGAGGTGGCACATGCTTTCCTTCAGGCATGTCAAGAGCCTTGTTGATGCCTTGATGGATGAAGGGTGTGCAAAGAACCTTGCTGAGCCTGTTCTGGTTTCTCAAGGATTGAGGCTTGCAGGCAATATTTTTTTTATTATTTTTTTTCCTGGAGACCTGCAGCATTTAACCTTTATCGAAGAGTCAGAACTGGATGTGCTTTTTGCAAGGCTGCAAAAAAAGTCAGGGGGCTGGGAGTTTATAGCGTGCTGGATGTCAAGCATGGCCATCTCCAGCAGCTGGAAACGAGATACTTGGTCTGTAGAGCATCCCACTTCTGCGTGCACACTGCAAAGGAGATGTAAAATTTTTAGGGTGATGAAGGCATCGGCTCTCTTGTGCTGTAGGTGGAGGGTGAACCCCAACCCTGGCCCATATCTCTGCAGGATTGGGATCTAGAGAGTGAGGTGAACACCGAGCAGACCTCGTGCAGTGGCATCCATGAGCTCAAACATGTGCATCTTCTCTCTTCCCCTGCAGGAAGCCGGGCTGAAGGAAGGAGACTACATTATCTCGGTGAACGGCAAGGACTGCAAGTGGTCCAAGCACGCCGAGGTGGTTCAGCTACTGAAGAGCACTGGGGAGGAGGGTGTGGAGATCAGTGTGATAACCCTGCAGGGCACGGAGGGACCAAAAACCGTAAGTCACATCCCAAGCCTTAGGTGGGAAACGGCACAAGAGGTTCCTCAGTGTCTTGCTCCCAGGCTGGAAGTGTAGGGCTGAAGCCAGGCATCACGTCTACAGCCCAGGTGCTGCCCTGGCTTCACACCCCTCTCCTCTCCCCTTCCCAAACAGGCAGACAAGAAGGCAGCGGTGATGTCCTCAGGCAGCGGGATGCTGAAGAGCAACAAGGAGAACAGCCGAAAGAGCCTGATGAACAGTAAGAGTGCCAGCACACTGCTGGTCTGGAGCAAGAAGAGCAAGCGGAGCAAGAAGAGCACCTACGGTGTCCCCTTCACCGCGGTGGGGGACAACGAGGCCATGTACTGAAGTGGCCACCGGGCTAGTTTGTGTCCCATCAGCTCCGGGGCTGGCTGCCCGTGAACCCTCGCAAGCACCGGTGGTCTGTCCGGGCTGCGCTGGTGTCAGTACTGCAAGGAACCCCCTGCCCCGGGGATGTGCCGCTGGTCGGATCCTCTCCGAAGAGGCGAGCAATGCACAGCGCCGGACTCCTCCGTCTCCCAGCTCCTGCGTTAAACAGTCCTCAGCTAAACAATATGGGGAAACACCGATTTATTCTTAATTTTTAAATTTTTGGGGGTGTTTTCTTTTCTATTTTTGCTCTTAAGCGGTCGGGGGGAGCTGTGCTTTGGTATAAAGCCGGGACTGGTTTGTGTCTTCTGCTCAGTGCAAGGAGCAGCCAAACCAAGCCCCAGCCATTAAAGTGAAAGCTGTAACCTCCTTTAGCGTCTCCTAGGCTTTCTCTGTAAGGTAGAAGACGACACCGCTGCCACCGCTCGCCGAGAGCTGCTGGCAGAGCCAAATCATTCTGCAGCTCCACCTTTGACTCTCCTTTTTCGGGAGAGGGGATAGCGTGGGCACCGATGACTTGTCGTGATCCCATCGTGGGGTCCAGCACAGACCTGCCCAGGCAGCACCGGGCTGTGCATCTCTGCCGTGGTACCAGTTAGGGATGTCCCAGTGAAATGGGTTGAAGTTAGGATGGGCTTTGACAATTTTTTTTTAGTGCTTTTTGGGGTTGTTGGGATTTTTTTTGGTTTTGTTTAACGAACACCCAGGTTGGCCCAGCAAATACAGCCCAGCCGCACAGCCTGCTTCTTTGGAAGAAAAGGGAAAGACTTAATGTGCATTTGTTGTCTCGCTTTTTTTAATCAGTAGAGGTGAATTGCCCTGAATATGTGAGTAGATTAATAGCTAAGAGCCTTGGCTTTTTTTTCTTGGTATGAGATTAAAATTCCAGGAAGATAGCTCCTTCAGATTATTAAACTACTAAATTTGTGCTAGTATTGGATCTTGCACACGTTGCTAATACCCTAACACTGTGCTGTCAGCATTCGTACCCGAGCTGGGCTGATGGATACATGCATCTTGGTAATTGTACTGGAAATGCTGGGAGACTCCGAATACAGGCTTAGATATATTGGCAAAATTTTCTCAATCCCGTTTTTGCCTTGTGCATTATTTTTCTGAAGGCTAAAGAGCTGTCTGGTCTTCAGTGCTTGGATGATCTTGGTAGGTATAAAATACCCTTCAGAGATGCCACTGTATTTTTGTACTTTTTAAGTCGTGACAAATTTGTAGCAGTAGTTTAAAGAAGTGAACGTGTGCTGGCAGCGGGATATCGTCGCGAGAGCATCCCCCCAGGGTTGTACCGTGACTACTTCTAGGTGGTTCAACACCCACGAGCCAAGCTTTTGATACTGGTTTTATTTAAGGAGAACTAAAGGAGGGCTTCTATCTCTGCATTATTGACCGAGAGGCTTCTCCATAGACCGAGACATCATCAAACCGGATTACGGATCTGGCTGCCACCATGAGGCCATCTGGTGCAGTCAGATTTTCTACCTAATCTTGCCAGCTGCTTGGTGCGGGAGTGGTAAGGAAGGGGGGTAGGTTCACAGAAAAGGCCACCTTGCCATTAAAGCATCCCGGCAGCATCTTCCCCCGATCCTAAATCTGTTGCCGACACGGATGTCTCCGAGCTGGACGTGTATTTATTTAGAAGAAGCGTACACAAGTGACGAGCCTGCGCGTTGCATTTCCACCCACATCACCCAACTCCTCCGTTGGCGGAGAGGTTGTGTTTTGTGCGAGTTGGATAATTCCCCTAACACCAATGTTTTTGTTTTGTGGTTTTGTTTGTTTGTTTGTTTTTTAATTTGTACATGGACTCTCACCTTTTATGGATTAAAAAGCACTGATTCAAAAACACTTTGTAGCACGCATCTCTGTTGCGAATTACGGATGGACTGGGTGCACCAGCCATGGGGCTGGAACAAGCCCTGGTTGGGCTTTTGAGTGGGTCAGTTTTGGGTCATTTTTACATAAATCTGGAGCTCTTGGTGGTGGGAGAGATCATTTGGATCTAGTATAGCCTGATCCAAGGCAAACCAAGGTCCTAAGCATCCAGATTAGCCCTTGGTGAGCCATCATCTCCATCTCCAGAGTGGGGTAATGCAAGCTGGTGGCTTTGTCACACGAGTTATTTCATGGAAGTAACATGGGAGGTGAGGAACGGGGCTCAGGCTGGATCCCATGGGGGCTTTTTCTCCTGGAAAAAGAAGGAAACCGTTCAAGAAATTAGTCTTTGCTTCACACAGCATGTTTTGATCTGATATTTTGGGGTTTCCAAACCCCTTGTTTTTGGAAGAGCACATCAATGCGAATGAAGGATGGAGGAGCTCATTGGTAGCTGGTAAACAGCAAAGCCTTGATGTGGGACCCCCCCCCCCAAATTTCCCTTTGGGGTCTATGTTTCACTGCACCCCACCTCCCCACCATCCTGGGAGGATGACCAAGCCCATGGCTGTGGGGCTGGACCATGGCTCCTGAGAGGCAGACAAGTCCCTCACTCGGGGAACATGCACCCCACAGGAGGTGAAAGGACAGAGTAACTCCTCTTCAGGGATACAGAGATGAGTTTAGACCCTTTTCGATGGGAATGAACAAGGGTCAGTACTTGAGTTAATATATAAAAGGGTGGTGGGGAGCCTCTTTTTCTGCTGTCTACCAAGCCAGGATTAAAACAGCATCTGACTCTGATGTAATTTTGTAATTTAAGGCGTTTCCCCTTTCATCAGACCTCCTGTACCCAGCACCAACCTCAAAGCCCTACCACGTTTTTTGAAGCCACCCACAGTAAGTTGTTCTGCGGCAGTAGATCCTTTTCCCACCTACGTTGAGTGGATGTGGGAAACTCGTGACTCTGTAGCCGGGATCACCTCCCCCTCTGATGACACGTTTTCAGATGAGATGTGTGCTCCATCAGCAAGAGCCTGGTGCTCCCTCCCTCTTTGCTGAGAGGCTCTGGAGCTGGATCTTTCCATGTTTGTCTTCTCCATCTTGACCAGGAGGTGATGGGGGCCTGTAGGGTCCTTACGGTAGGAACCAACATGGGTAGAAAGCACAAGAACTGTTGCAAAAACAGCTTTACAGTAACCAAGAACTTGAGGTGTCTCCAACCTCTGTCCCTGCAGAGAGGAGCAGAGCTCAGGAGCTGAGGCCATGTGCAATGCTCCTTGGTCCGAGCATCCTGGGCTGGGACCAGTTAATCCAGCTCTTAGGGGCATCTTACGACCTGAGAGGAAATGCAAAGAGAGGAGTTTTTTGTTTTAATTTTTTATCCTTCCTTGATTTCTAGGACCCTTGAGACAAAAAAACAGTGGTGCCCACCATCCTGGAAACCCCCTCAGGGAGAGCCCAGCAAACCCATGAGGATCCAGCCGAGTTTCTTGCCTTTGAGGTTGAATTTTCCTCCTCTCAGAGTTTCACGCTCAATAACAAAAATCTCCCAGCCCATATATCAGCCTTTCCAGCGGGGTGGGAAGGTGCTTTGATTTTCCCCTCCATTAAGTACACAACGGCTCTCTTAATAGGAGAAGGTACCTGCTGTGTCGGGAGCCGCAACCTCCTCGCTTCATGGCTCGTTGGCACCGTAACCCATGATGGCTCCTCTGGAGCTGTCACTGGCTACAAATTAATGCTCCTGCCTGTCCCTGGGGACAAAAGAGGGAAAGCAACTACTGAGCTGGCGACCCCCAGCCCTAAAGTGGTTTGGTGCTGGGATGCTGCAGCCGTGCAAGGTGGTCTCGTCGTTTGCTGCGCTGACTTTGCAATTTGTTAGCAGGATCAGGCCCTTCAGCAGCACCCGGTGCTGCTTTCAAACTGTCCTGGGCCAGGAACAGATCAGTGCGGTCATCTCAGGAGAAGGATGGGGCAAAGCAGGCTTTCTCCTGCTCCCAGGAAGGGGAGTGATGCTGTACCCGCTTGATCCCTTGTCCAGTGCTTGCTCCGTCCCATGGAAGGTGTCATCCTCACGTCCCACCTTGGCCCTCCCAAGCACCCATGTGCTTGGTGTGGAGTGGGGTGCCCACAGCCACCCTTTTTTTCCAGCCCAAGCCCACTGGAGGGCAGCAGCACCCTGTCCAATGCACCCACTCCTTGCATCACTGCCACCCTGCATCTGCCCAGCGAGTCTGACACCCCACTCTGCCACCCAAGGGTGAGTAGAGGTGTCCCTGGGGTGCTTTGGAGATCAACCCATAATATAAAAAGCATTTTAAAACTATATATCCTGCGAAGTCCTTATGAGGGGAGTGTGCAAGAAATAAAGCCAAGCTTTGCAATGCAGCATCCTCCGGGGTAGAGCACCCTGAACGTGTAGCAAGCTCCATCCATCCTGCAAAGGAAGGGGTGAAATTTTGCTGGGAGCACTGGGAGAAGCCATCCTGCTCCTACAAGCTGGCCCTTGGCCACCGCTGGGGCTGCAATGGAGGGCTCGCTCCCCTGGACTGATCCTAAAAACTTTGCCAAGGTGCTCTCTGAGATTTGCAAGGTCCACTCTTGGCCCAGGCTCCCCGGCAGCTTGGAGGTGCTCAGGCCCTTCTACATGGCCTTGCACGGCAGCCATCAGTGCTGGGAGGCTCATCAGACATGAGGCCACAAGGGATGGGCTGTGCCGGAGAGGTTTGAAGCCAACTCTCTCTGGGACCTAAGTGTTTCTGAAGGGCCTGCCCTCTGTAGTCCAAAAGAGGATGGGGGAGGATGCTGGTCCTCTACTGGATTCACCCCCAGAACTTGTCCTGAGGTGCTATGGGTCACTTTTTCTAAGCCAGTAGCTTTTGCACAGCCCCTCCTTCCTCATTTTAATCTGCAAAATTTTTTACCCTAGGCAGACTACAATCCCACTTTGGGATTTGCATCCCTATATGAGGAGCTGCCTCTGACCATCTCTTTGCAATAGCGGCAACAAGAGATGGACAAGTTTCCACTGCGGCACAAACTCCACTAGCATAGGAAACTGAGTCCAGACCAGAGGTGTGGGGCTTTCATGGGCTGCCGGATGCACTGGGAGAACAGTCTGGGTCTACACCAAGCAACGAGGGCAAGAGGACCATGCTGTGGGGCAAGACGATCATGCTGTGATGAAGGAAGGTCATGTTATGGAGCAAGGTGGACATGCTACGGGGCAGGAGGTCATGTTGTGATGAAGAAGGTCATGTTATGGAGCAAGGTGGACATGTTACGGGGCAAGGAGGTCATGCTGTGATGAAGAAGGTCAGGTTACGGAGCAAGGTGGACATGCTATGGGGCAAGGAGGTCATGTTGTGATGAAGAAAGGTCATGTTATGGAGCAAGGTGGACATGCTATGGGGCAAGGAGGTCATGTTGTGATGAAGGAGAGTCGTGCTGTGGCACAAGTGTGCCATGCTATGGAGCAAGAGAGCCATGCCATTGGTCAAGGACTTCATGCTATAGCACAGTGGGGTCATGCTATTGAGTAAGAGGGTCATGATGTGGGTCAAAAAGAGGGTCTTGCTATGGAGCAAGGTAGACATGCTTCGGGGCAAGAGGGTCATGCTTTAGGGCAATGGGGGTCATGCTGTGGGGAAAGGGGGCTTTCAGGATCCTGGTGCTGAGTGGGAATCCCTCATGGCTCAGAGCAAGCCCAGCTGGTGTGACCTCGCTCGGCACGGCTGGATACAGAGGCTGGGCCAGGCAGGGATTTGCCCTTGTGTTGAGCCAAGCCAGGAGCCTGCAGGACCTTGTGGGAGCTGGGGGTCCTGCTCAACTCCTGGGGCTCAGGGGCAAATAAACCCTGCAGCGTATGGAGGGACCCTTATCTGCAACATCCAGGAGCAATAAATGCAAAAATGTGCTTTGCCTCTTCCCTCTTTCTCTCCTGCCATGCCCTTAGACTCTCCCAACAAACTCATCCTATTTTTTTCCTGTCTCGGGAGCCACCCTCCTCTGTTTTCCCCGCAGTCACGAAGGGACCTCCTTCACCAGGGCCCAGTCTTTAATGGGAAGGACAGAACTGAGCCATTCGGAAATGGCTCCTGAATCTTTAATAACGCAAACATTGCCTGGGCCATAAACATGTGATGACAGCAACAGAGGCTCTCAAGCTTATTGCCTGGCCGCTAGTTCTTTACTTAACTCTGCCATAATGGCTTTAATAGCCCGGGAGGGAGCTGAGGTGAAAGTCCTATTAAAAAATGTATTTCCGAATTTAATTGAGGCTCCATCTGCGGGGAAAGACAGAGGAGAGGTCGCTCCACAAGAGAGCTATGAAAAAAAGAGCTTTCTCCACTTTACCCTGCTCCTGCCCTGCCTGGTTTGTGCCCAGCAGCAAATCCCACCCCAGCCAGTGGCCCTGGGGATGTGGGACCTTCAGTGCTCCCTCCCTGGGGGAGACCACCAGCCTCCTGGGACTGTCCCTTGCAGGAGAGGGGACACCCCCATTTGTGATGCATCCCCTCTGACTTTGCAAGGGTGTCCCCTTTATCATCGGCCAGGACAAGCAGCAATGGTCCACAAAGCCCATCAGGATGTGCAGGCAGCACTACCATCCATCTTGGGCAATGCCAGCTGCCTGCGCTCCGTGGTGGCCTCGCCAGAGGTACGGCCCCTGGGTGAGTGATCCAACTGTCTCCTCACCTATCCGACCTGCACATGGCCCTCCAGTGACCCATCAGTCTGTCCAGCTATTCCCATAGGTTTCTAGGCACCTGGTCACATATACATATATGTATGTACATACACATACACATCGGCATCACCAATCCATTTGCTTCAGGGCTATCAATATCCTTCCATCCATCCATCCATCTATTAATACACCTCTATCAGTCTACCACCTATCTACCTACCTATTTATCCATCTATCCATCCATCTACCTAGCCATCAGTCAGCCTATCTGCCTATCTCTCCATCCATCTACCCACTCATCTGTCTACCAGTCCATCTATCCACCTATCTACCCATCCATCTATCCACCTACCTACCCATCCATCTATCCACCTTTCTACCTACCTATTTATCCATCTATCTATCCATCCATCTACCTAGCCATCAGTCAGCCTATCCATCTATCTGTCTCTCCATCCATCTACCCATTCATCTAACTATCCATCCATCTATCCACCTATCTACCCACCCATCTATCCTCCTATCTACCCATCAGCCTATCTATCTACGTGTCTATCCACCTCTATCCTTCCATTGATCTATCTGTCCATCCATCTAGTTCTCCATCTATCCTGTCACCCGGCACTGAGCTTTTCTCCATCCAAGGAAGTTTTGTACAATGAGACCTTTGCAGCCCTTTAAAGAAATCACCACGGATAAGCCCAACACTCCAGGCTGGGAGACATCTCCATGTCTTGGATCACCACTATTTGGGGCTAGACACCATGAGATAGGGTTATTTCTCCCCAGAGAAATGTCTGTTGGAAAATGGATGAATAAAGGGACAAACAGACAAGAAGGCAGATGGATGGCAGATCGAGAAAGGAGGGATGAAAGAGGAAACAGTTGGGCTCAGGATGCGAGACGTCCCTCTCTGCTTGAACCATGCCAGTGTGTGGGCTCGCAACCAGCCGCTCTAATTAGTGATGAAGAAGAGGGGTCAGGAGAGGAGGAATTCGCTCCTTCCTCCACCCTCTTCCTCCGTCCCCTCCTGGCAAGCATCACCCTGAGTCAGCAGATCTGCCGAGGTCACGCCACCCGCTCTATTAATTGGATTAATAAAGATGTACGTCATTGAGGTAATTACCCACTAATTGGGGATGACAAGGTTGTCAGGGTTTGTCCCTCGAAGGGACAATTTCCCGTCCCCAACCCTCCCCTTTCCCAACACGCACCGAGTCAATCGCATTAATTAAAAATCAGAGAGTCCATAACCTTGTGCTGCCAAGCCCCAGGGAAATTCCTGCCTCCAGAGCCATGTGGCAGAGCAGGGTGGTGGCATCTGTCACCTCCAGTCCCCAGCTCAGCTGGGGAACGTGGTCCAGGCTGCCAGCACCCTGGCAGCAAGTTGACGGGATCTCAAAGGTCCCTTCTGCCTCCCCTGCATCCCTCATTAACACCTTGACGATGCTGCAAGGTGCCAAGAGGAGACACATGGATGCTGCAACTCGGGTCAGTGAATACCTTGATGTGCCGGACCTCTCATGCTGTAATATCCAGGAACACAAGGTCCTTGACTTTCTGAAAGAAAACCAAACTGCAACCCCCCCCCACCCATAACACGCAGGTAACTTTCAGACAAGGAAACGCTCATTGGAAATGTTTTGTTAAAAAAAAATTTCCCGGAGGAAAGATCTCAGCCTGATGATATCTCAGTGATGAAACATTTTCATTCTGCCAAAACTTTCCCTGCCCTTTCCCTGGACCAAATCCCCGCTGTCAGCCGCCGGCTGTGAATCGGCTCTGCCTCTCCCTGGACTCCTGCCTTGGTGCGGATGCCCAACGTACATCCAAACCGGTTCCCTCGCATGGCCAGGATGCCCCAGGGCAGCGCGGTGCTGAGCCCTGCACAGCTGGATGCTGAATCCTGCAAGCTGCATGCTGAGCCCTGATGCTCCGCACAGCTGGATGCTGCACAGCTGGATACTGAGCTGTGCTAGGCTGGTGATTTGTCCTACACAGGGATGAGGAGCCTTGCACGGCTGGATATGACTCTGGCACAGCTGGATACTGAGCTCTGCACATCTGGATGTTGTGAGGCCTGATTCTGAGCTGTGCATGGGCTGATGCTGGGTCTTACACAGGCGTGAGGAGCCCGGCACAGCTGGATAGTGAATCCAGCACACCTGGATGCTGAGCGCTGCGCAGCGATCCGCAGCCTGGCACAGCTGGATACCAAATCCAGCACAGCTGAACGCTGAGCCCTGCACATCTGGATGCTGCACAGCCTTGTGGCGGGAGGGAGGGGGAAGTCAAGTGCAATGAGATTGTGCGGCCTCAACACCACTGCAGGCTTAGAGTGCTGAGCTTTGGGGATGGGATAAGGAACTGGGGAGCACAGCAATAAAAAAGGCTGAGGGGCTTCAGGGGGAACCAGTCCTGCCAAAACAAACATGATTGCCACGGGTTTGTTTTTATTGTTAACAAGGCAACCAAATTAACAGCAGAGGGAAAGCGATAGCTGCACCAAGGCTGTAGTGGGATGGGAGCAAAACCAGTGAGTCATTGCCTGGCAAAGCTCAAAAATTAATAGCAGGTGGTGGGACTGGGAGGATTGAGGGGGACAGTGCCTGTCCCTGCAGCAGGAAGAGCCGGTCGGACTGGGAGGGTGGGTCTGAGCTCTGTGAAAAACAGGGAGGAGGGTTACGTGGCTTGCAAGGACCTGGGACTAGGGGGGGCTTTGCTTGGGCTCAGTTCAGCCCTGTATGAAAATTTGGCTTTTCCCATCTAATTGGCTTGGTCCTCCAGACAGAGCCCCCAAATCTCTCGTACTGTTGCTTCCTTGGAGCAGTCTGATCTACAGAGAGGGGAAACTGAGGCACGTGGGGTCAGCTGGCTGGGCTGGGTCTGCTGCTGCCCCTTATCTTCTCTAATCGCCAGGTTGAGGGATGGGAGGTGGCATTTCCTCAGCTGCTTATGTACTATAACCGAATCATTTAATCCTTGCTGAGCCGAAATCAGCCTCCCTGCCCAGGCCCTGTGCTGTGGAGAACACAAATATATTAAAGTGCACATGAAATTGCTTGAACAGCCATTAAAAATTGCCATACATATGTAATGTTACTAAGCTAATGTTTCTACAGAGACTTGAACTTCTTAATTAACCAATTCAGGGAGTGTTTACTTTGTCCTGATTTTTTTTTTTTTTTTTTTTTGGTCTTTTATTTAAATCCAACTGAGACCAACAGGATTATTTCTGTGATGTAAGAGAAAACTGTAGCTGGAGGTGGCATCTCCACCGCGGCCTTTTCCCTTCCATATTCACAGTGAAAGGCTGCATTCGTTGTGCCGTGCTGATGTTATCTCCACCAAAACTCCACAGAAAGGGATGGGAAAGGAAGCTGGGAAAATGGGAAAGTCAACAAGCTGAATTTCTATTCTGGTACCAGGAGAAGTACAACAGATGATGCATCAGAAGACTTGAAAGAAGATTTTTGATCCCTCCACTGAGGATCTGGCCGTTCGAAGGGGATCGGGCTCTCATTTCCGTATTTCCCTCTGCAGAAAGAAAGGCAAACGATGAAAAAGTGATTAAAGAGAGGAGATTAGCACAGGCTCAGGAAGCCTTCAAACAAAGGCTCATCCCCAAAGGACGCACCAGCGTGCCCTGGCAAAAAAAGCAAATAGTGAAAAACCAGCAGCGTTGTTTTCCCCAAATCCCTCTGGGGCCACCTGCGGGGGATGAGGAGGCCAGAGGGATGTCACAGGGTCCGTAATGACCCCGATCTCTGCTTTTTAACCCAAGAGTTGCTTTTTGAGAGCTCTGGTCTAAGCAGGGCAGGAGATGCTGAGCTGAGGCCAGCGAGTGCAGAAGGAGAGTGATTACCCGAGCGATAAATCAGCAGCGCAGGGCTGATGATATAATAATGGCGATATGATGTCATCTCAATCCTGCCCATTGATTTTGTTCTTCTTTTTTTTTTTTTTTTCCCTCGCGGTGAACTGACTTTTCCCATCCATTACCCTGCCCAAGCCCACACCGATGCTGCTGCTGCAGCTCTCTATATCCGGAGCGATTGATTGAGCCCCAATAACGTGCTACGGTAGCAAAGAGCAATGCTTGCGTGAATGCAGCACCCTGGGGGTCCCCTCACCAGGGACACCCTTGCTGAGGCACCAGGATGCTCCTTATGAGCTGTCAGAGCCGCCCAGTTGGTCTCTTAAATCTCACCCCCGGGGAACAGGGGAGGCTTTGCCCACAGCTGGGCTGGGACTTTGTGCAATCCTTGGTCCATGAGCTGTAATCTTCCTTTTGTCCTAAAGTTGTTCTTTCTTCTCTTCTGCTGCTTCAGGAGAGAAAGAAATGGGTCCCAGCCCCGGCAGGCAGCATCTGACTGCATGTCTAGGGCAAGAGGAGATGGGAAAATGTTTCAGCTAAGCTGAAACCAATGGAAGTGAATCGGCACATCCCCTTGGTGGAGGCATTTGTAATACACCCAGGCCCTGGCTGAGGGTTTGAGCATCCACAATTTAGCAGGACTTGACTTATGTCGTGTTTCTCCTGGCTGTGGCTGCAGGTTTCAACCCTGCTGTCAACTCTCCGCATCTCTTTATATGAGCATCCTCATCCAAATCCAACTCGACGTCCATACTGCACCGACATCCACAGTTGCTGCCCCATGCCATGAGGACAACCCAAAACCAGGCTTGACTGGAGCCTCAGCACCTTCCCCATCACCTTGCAGCATCCTCACAGTGAGGATTTTCCCTGTCCCAGCATCCAAAAAAACATGAAAAGTACCAGGCAAGCTGGCTCCTCCGGAGCAGACAGGTTTCCATTGAAAATGCAAGGACAAGCACTAATCCTCAGGCTCTGCAGAGTCCGGCTCTGCTAAGCATGAGCATGAGCTCAAGGCAGGGAGCAGCTCCCCAGCATGATCCCTCACCCTTCACCTCTCCCCAGCCCCACTGTCGCTCTCCATCACCCCACAATCTGTCTCCTCTGTCAGCCTCAGGGATGGAGGGCAGAGCTGACCCCTCCTCAGATCAGGCTTTCCAAGGGGACAAGACCCATCACACAACTAGGGTGATACCCACTAGAGTTTCAGATTAAAAATTTGGAATTAAAAATAGAGATGGGAAGATGCTTTCTGGTTGGTTTGCAAGCACTGAAACCACATGCCAAGCCCCGGGGAGCTCATGGGGTGAACCCCACCAGGACGTCCCTGCTCCCTGCTCCCCATCCCCAGGCTTTCTGAGTCTCAGGGAAAGGCTGTGGATACCAAGCTCACCTGGGGACCTGAAAAGTGGTGAGCAAGGAGCAGCTGATAGATCGGCCGAGCTGCTGCCAGCAATTTCATGCAGGGTAAATCCATTTATCACCCCGGCATGAGGAGGGGAGCCACTGGCAGCCCGAGCCGCCAGCAGATGAGCACATCTGTCACCGGCAAGCAGGGGGGGACGCCAGGGCCGCCCCTGTACCAGAAAATCCTGGGCAATATCCTGATTCCCAGGGAGAGGCACCTGTTTGGGGGACGGAGCTGCAGCAAGGGACTGCAGCTTGTGATGCCCATGAGCCTCCATCCTCCTCCCTGCCTCGGGACACGACCGAGGCTGACGGTGGGGATGGAGATGGGATTTCGCATGAACCAGTACCGCAGCAGATGCAATCAAGAACGATGCAAATCAGTGGACTGGCGAGGGACAAGGGTGTCACAGTGCAGATGGGATCCAGCAGTGTCTCAAGGGCTCCTGGGTTGCCCACAGGTTTTGGGGCTGGTGTATCCAAGGGAGCACCCAGGGCTGAGCAAGGTCTTTTGAGACTTGTCTCTTCTTCACAGGTCACAGGCACCTTGCTGGTGGCAAGGTGCTGCACAGGACTCTCCACCCTATAACATCTTCTCGTCCTGGCAGTGGTTTCTCAGCCCCTTTTCTCCCTGGAGCTCGCCTAGACCCCACTGAAAAAAAAGTAATAACAACACACAGAGCTCTGGAACGTATCTCCTTGCCCCTTCATGTATTGTCCTCTGCTTTTCCCTCGCTCTCTGTTGCTGCAGTGGACTCCTATTTCCATACCTCCCTGGAGAGCCTCCAAGGGACAGATTCAGAGCCAGACGGGCACAGGACGAGCATGTTGGAGCCCCCATCCAGGCAGCATCTGAGCAAATTCCCCTCCAGCTCCGTGTATGTGTGTGCCCAGTGCATGCTTACAACACGTCATGAACAGAGCTTTGCTGCAGGCGTGCACATGGGGCTGCCATCCATCTCCGAGCGTGGAAATGTGCCCTATTTGCATGGTTGTGGGAAGATGCTGTGTGTGCAAATTCATATGCAGATGCTCTTGTGTAGCCTGTGGGCCCCTTATGGGGTATTTTTGGGGGTGTACAGGTGCTCCATGTGCTGGTGGGGTGCGGGGTGTTACGGCATGTGCTCCTTTAAGAGGAAGTGTGTGTTTTGCGGAGTTAGCACTTTGTAGCGTGTAATGTTAAGGCTGCAGTGGGAATTGTTCTCTGATATTGAACAGGTAAATAAAGCACGGCTTAGAAAAAGCCTCTAGAAATGGGATGCGTGTGAGACAGCCTTCCCTGGGGTGTCCTTAACCCACAGCCCTCCTCTCCACCCTGAGACCAAGGTGGGGGACTGCCAGCCCCACAGCAGGGAGGCCTGAGCAGCCCTCAATCCTCTTAACCCTTTCCTCATCCCTCTACATCCTGAGAACATAAAGTGCTCGTGTGAGACTGAGATCACAAAATGCAAGACCAGAAAAGTTCAGCTCAACAGGGTGGTGATGACCAGGAATGATCCTAGAGACCTGTACACCCCTAAACCTCCCCGTGTGCCTCCCACAGGGCTGTCTTGCTTTGGGACCAGCTTCAGAGGGAGCAAATTCAGGATTTCAGAGACCAGAGGCATCTGCAGAGCACATCCAAAACATCTCTGTATCCTGCGGCACTGCCATCAAATACCAGTGGTCTGAACCCCTTTTTGCAACCGAGGCGCATGGTAGGGATGAACCCCATTTCCCAGAGCATCCAGCAGCAGACGAGGGTCTTTTTCAGGGGCAGCCCTGCTGGGAAATGAACCTCGGCATCTTGCCCTCTTCCCATTAGCGGCCTCACTCATGTTATCCCCTGTCTGACCCCTCCCCATCGGGTCTTCACCTTGTGCTCATCCTTGCTTAACGCGGGGTTCACGAGCGATAACCAGGAAGGATTTTTGTGGCATGACCAGATTTACATGGATTTAAGCCAGAAGAAACTGGATGATGTCCCTCAACATCACCATGCAAGTACCACCACTCGTATTCCTGCGACCCCAAAAAGCCACAGCCAGAGAGGTCCGAGGTATCTGCCCTGATCTTGTGTTTATGGAGCAGCGACACGCTCAGCCCCGCGCTCAGCCCTTTCCAATTTGATCTCCTCCTTTTCTCCACGATCCTACCTGGTTGTAAAATGGTTACATCTCTGCTGAAAGGGATTCGTGGCCGATAGTATATCAGGATTTTCACCTCCCCTCGGGGATCTATTTGCGGCATTATTGCTGTAAGGTACATGGCTGTTACTGCACATTGGGCGACCTTCACTTGCAGCATTTGGACAGATTAACGGTTGGTTTCCTGCAGAAATATTAAATGAAAAGAATTTTTTTTAAAACGAAAAACCAGAAAAAAAAGAGAAAAAAGATTAAAACTCTCCAGAGCCTGCATAAACTTCCACCTGAAGAAGAAGGAGTTGGGAAATGGAGTTTGTTACTTAAGAAAAATTTCCAGAAAAAGTGGTGTTTGGATGGTTTTCTTTAAAAGGCCAAATACCACTGACTCCTTCAAGATATGATTTAGGTGTGTTTGTTAAAAACTAACCAATTGGTTTCCTCTGGTTGCTTCTTAAAAAGTATTTTCATTTATCAAAATCTTGGAAGTCGAGGCTTTGCATATTCATTTTCTTGTTGAAAACATGGAGAATTCCAAGAGCAATAAACATGAATCAGAGAAAACACCGCGTGCAGTAAAACCATAGATTTTCATGCCCTTTTTACTGAATTTGCAAAATACCTCGCTAGTGCAAATGGGGCGCAAAAAGTGGCTGATCTGATCTGCTCTGGGTTTTAGAGGGGTTAAAATCAAAGGCTTTGTCTATGATTACACCGCGCCTTGCACCCTGATTGCACCCTGTTTATGATTGCACCATGACTTTGCGTGGGTAGGAAACACACCGTATGTCTGCGTGCGTGTGTAAACTCACCCTTGCAGAGCTGAGGGCTTATATAGGTCAGCGCAGAAGTGATGGCTGCCTTGGAGCAGGGGGGTTGTGTGAATTCAGTCCGGGTTTTTCCATCCTAAACCCAAGGGAAGTGATGCACCCACATGTCCAGAGGAGTGTGAACACCTTCTGCTTACGTGAGCTTGGCACTCCCCTTGCCAACACACAACTGCAAGTGTGACCAGCTCAGCAGAACAGGCACAAACCCCACAGGGCTGCTGGTGGTGGGTAGGAGGTGGAGGCACAAAGGACTCTGATGCCTCCACTTGCTCCAAAAGCATGGATGCCCACAAGGGAAGTCATCCCACACACATCGTCATGCGTGGGATCCTTGTGTGTGTTTGCAGATGCCAAGCGTGCATAGGCAGCCCTCAGGAAGGTTGATGTTTCCTGAATCCTTGGGACCAAAGCGATAGGCAGCTTCTGGTCGGATGGAAAGCCTAGGTGCCCAGTGGTCCTGGCTTCTCTGCTTGGGACCCCATGCTGTTTACCAGCTGTTCTCCATCACCCCAGCTCCTGATCTGGTTCCAGCTGAGCAGCTTCACATCAAGTCTCATCCCAGACTCTCCTATCCCAAAGAGATGAAGGCTCAATCCATCTGGGCCCCAGGGGACGTAAGCTGGGGATGGAAGAAAAACAATGCCACATCCTAAAACAGCCCTTTTTGAGAGCAAAAAGGTATTTACTGTCCCTAGGGTGATGTAGTTCAAGGTGGGGTTACCGTAAGGGGCTGGAACCATGAGGGGAGTTGGCTCTGGGCTTGGCCTCAGCGATACATTGCTTAGTGGAGTTGGATAAGGACTCCAGGAGCACCAGGGCTGGTCAATACGCCTCCCTGCGATCAATTGGCAGGCAGCAGTAATTACGTTTCCAAGATCAAATGGGCATATAAATGTTTCATCTGGGTAAACATGTCGTTGGGTGTGTTGGTTTGTGGTATCTTTTCTTTTGTTTCTCCTTTCTGCACACGCTGTGGGCATCTGAGTGGATCTGATCGACCCGAACCGAGCAGCTCTGCTAAGGATTGGGAGAGCCTTGCCTTGACACCTAGGGACCCCCACCCAAAAATCCCACTACTCTTCACATGCTGTGGGGGCAACCACCTGCGTGTTCTCACCTCACCTGGCCTCCTTGCAGCCCTGACTGCAATGCACAGCAGAGACATGGGCAAACAGGCAGGTGAAGGACGTGTCTACACCGATGTATCTGCCAGGATTGCAGCATCACTCTGGCGTGCCTGGGCTGGCTCTAACCTTGCATGGCTGATTGCCTTCCTACCATCTCCCAGCCTCTCTGAAGGCTCTGGCAATGGGGCTGTGTCTATGTTTGCACCAGGGTAGCTGGACACTGCCTACACCGATACGCTTGGCTGTGATGTGGACACATCCCAAAGGACCCAATGCACCTCAGCCACTGACCGTGGTACCCAGTCCTCCAACTCGACCATGCCCCATGCTCGTGGCCTCCCTCCTACCCTGCAAACTCTCCTGCTGGCTGCTGCATCCCCTAATTTGAAGGCCAGCAGTACACAGGCCTTTGCATCCATCTAGTTCTCAGCAGCTGGACATGTCCCCCAGCTTCTCCGCTGGAAAGCATTCTCCCCAGCTACCACTTCTCCCTTTCTCTGCCATCCAGCACCAGGCTGTTTTGCACAGCGATGCAAAAGAAACCTGAGCAGCCTCTGAGGACACAACACAACCACCTGGATCTGTTTCATCCTGCAGATGAGCTCCCAAAGCATTTCCTTTCCGGATGCTTCAACCCTTTTCTGAAACCACCAACCTCTAGGCTGTGAAGTGCCAACAGTAAAGAACCGTAGGAGAAGGAGCTGGTTTCTTCCAGCGCCAAGCAAGGACCTTTACACAGCTCAGGGAATGGCTGACCCCATCCCTGCTGCTCCCCATATCTTCTTTTTTCTTATCCTTGCCTTCCTGTATTTGCTCATGAGCTGCTGCAAGATGGAGGTGGCTGGGAGGTGATTCTGGTGGAGTGCAAGGAGCAAAGCCCCTCCAGACTACGTGAGATCTCTTTAGAGGAAGAATGATAGAGAAGCTGTTAATATCACTTCTGATGTCCAAGGAGACCAGGAAATGTTTTTCCATTAATTTTCAGTGGGGGGAAAAAAAACAAACAATGTCCTGTTTTGGCTGCATTTGAGTCTAGAAAGGAGGCTGGAATTTGGGCTGTTTTCAATATTTAGAAAGTCCAGTCTCATTCTCTGTTTGGACTGTCTTTGTCTTTGACAACATCACAGCACCAGAGCTTTAGTGCTTAGCAAAACAAGGGCAAATCTTCCTTTTGAGGGTAGCAGCACTACCTGGGAGCAACCCACTGCCTTTTTCTTCACCATCTGCTCATGCACCGGTCTGGGACCCTGGTGATCCATGTGTGATGCTCTCTGGTCCCTCAGAGTCCCTGCATGATGGGTCAGTCACTTCTGTCTCCCTCCTGAAAGTCGCATCTCTCTCCACCTTTGCAAGAGCTCTGGAGTCCCTGGACCAGGGACTGTCTCCTTGCAGGACTGGCCCCTGAAGTCCTGCTTTAGGGGCATGGTAAAGGGTATCCTGAACCTCTCACTCCCTGACCAAGGTGTTCCTCAAGAGGAAGGCAAAGGGTCTGATGGATAGATGGCCCCAAGACACTTGGAGAGGGGACACTTTTCCAATACTCACCTATCCCAGATTTGCTCCTGTACCAGATTCAGGGAGGAGTCCACCCCAGACTCCTTGCACTTCTTGCTTGCCTTCTTCCTTCCACACCACCCCTGCCGCACACTGACCACACCACACTGTGTGTAGCGTCCTGGTGTCCCAGCCCCATGTGGCCTCTGCAGGAGCATCGTCCTTGAGACGTCCCCCAGAAGCTGCTGAGGAGCCAGTTCCCAAGCTGCTGATTTGGTACGTTGGCTGCAGTCACACACGGAGGCATTTTGGGGCCAGCTTCCCCACCTGGGTCCTGGAGCTGAAATCCAACACCAGGTTGACCCTTGGAAGGAGGCTGACCGTCCTGTCCCTGCCAGGGAGGAGTTTCACTGCGGAGAGTCGGGATGCTGCTCCCAGATCTCCTGTCTGCGGCGTGATCAGGCCAGGCTTTCAAACTTTCCCACCCATTTTTCAGACCCCCTTGTACCAAGGAAGAGCAGAATGACCCTCATCTGCACTAAATCCCTTGGGCCTTGGTACGGTTTAGCTAACACTGTCCTCAGTGCGTCTGCCAAGAGCATGACTGTCTCTGTCCGGGCACTGGAATGAGGAGACCCATAGGGCCAGTAGAGATGGACACATATTTTCCTCTCTTCTTTGCCCAAGGGGAGTCAACCATTTCATGCACAGGGCTGAGAAGGGTCCTCTCATTGCATGTAACAGCCTCCAGAACATCCTGTCTGCATGGCCAGGAGCTGCCTGCAGACTCCTTATGGGGCTGCTGTGCATGGAGGGAAGAGGCCCTGCCACAGCAAGTGGTATGTTTTACCCAGTGCAAAAGTAAAGCTCCTGTCTGCACCTCCCTCAGACATGTTCCTGCAGAATCTCTAGGCTCAGATGCGGGAAGAGGAGCAGAAAGGACTCCTTGTGCTGCACCTAACCCCACAAGAGGTGGGGAACTCATGGGAGGATGCTTGCAGGGCAGATGCAGCCATGCTGCCTCTCCCGATGTCCCCCCACAAGACAAGGCAAGCCAGGAAAAGCTGAGTCGAGTGACTTGAGCTGCCCCATCCATCCCTCCATCCCTCTCCAACTTCCCAGGAGACAAAACTCACTGACCCCTCAATCCCAAGGTGGAGACCAATGGATCAGAGTCAGCCCTGGATTTTCCTCCTTCCTCCTGCTCCCTACACCCACCAGTCTGCACCTGCCCTTAGCAGGCAGCACGCACCCAAGGACGGTGAAGGAGTTGTTGACCAGTGCTGTAGGGACACCCTGGATTTCAGGTGCCTCAATGCACCAGGACAAGACCCTGGCAGGGCTTACTCTAACTTGCGTACCACCGACAGCTTTGCCCTATCAGCAAGTGACATCCCCTTCAGGCTGGTGACACTGTTAGATGACCAGAAACACCCTGACCGACATAACCACCCAACTGCTGCACCTCTTCCCCTGCCCAATTCTTCTTCTCTCTGTCCTGTTGATTTTCTTAAACACTGTGAGCATGCTTTTTTCCTAATTCAGCCATAACTTATTGAACAGGGCTACTGATTATATTTCCTTCTGCTTCATGCAGACTCTTGCTGCTTGTGCCGGTGAATTCTCCTCTCTGTGGAAGAACGATTGGAAGTGGAGGCTGACCAGCTCTCATCCCCACCATCCTGCCGCACATCGGTATGAAGATTTCTTCTTTTACAGAAAACTTTAAATGTCTTTGTCACAAAGACATGTGAACTTTTGGGTTCCTCTTGCAGGAAACATTTCCAGTGCCGATTCTTTCTGGAGACCTGAAAAACTTCATCAAAAGCAGGTACTTGCCAGGGTAGCCTCCTTTTTTGTCAGCAAGAGGGTTTGAATGGTAATTTCTGAGCATCTCTGCTTGAAGGGAGATTTGCAGCAGCACTTCTTTCTCTCTTTGCCACGTCAAGAAGCTCCCAGTGAAGTGGGATGCTAAGGAGGGATGCGGTAAGAGACAAGCTCCACGGAACCGACGATAAACCCACCAGCACAGGGCTTGCAGATGGTGCCAAGTCTTGGAAGCAACCTCTCCCAGGCAGCTCCAAGACTGGCACACAGCAGATCCCCAGCTCCCAGGCTGATGACTTAATTACAAGGACCCTCTTTGTTAACGAGAGGTGGAGAATCAGGGAGAGAGCCAGGCTCTTCCCCAAGGCATCGCAATCAGCATCATTGTAATTCAGAGCATCGTGCCCAGCTCCTCTACTCAAAACCCAGTTGTCATCTCCCCATATCCACCAAAAAGGGTGAATTTGAAGGGCTTACCAAAACCAGGACCATCACAACATCTCAGAGCCACAGGACAGGACGCTGCTGCCCCAGTCTGTCTGAAACAGAAGAAATAAATGGCTCTAACCCACAGCTGAATTGGGGCAAGCAGGTAACAACCAAGAAAGAATGAAACCCCAGCAGCTGGCTTGATAACTTCACCCTTTAAGCAGTCAGTAAAAAGGTTCCCCACCCTCCAGGTTCCTTCCCTGCATTCCTG